>NW_027479189.1:0-192585 GCF_051014685.1 Ptiloglossa arizonensis | reverse complement strand
TCGAGAAATCTTGTTGTATCTGAAAGTAGGAAACTCGCCGATTACAACTGAGTGTTTACTTTTCCCCCTAGGCCATTCCCAGTTATTGGTTTTTCGGAGTACAGACTTGCGAAAATTTATGATTGGTATCTCAACGCATTTCCCATAATTTCAAACTCCATATCTCGCGAACCGATTGACGAACTCGAGAAATTTCCTGTTGCATCTGAAGCAGAAGAACTCGTCCGATTAACAACGGTATGTGTATTTTTGCCCCAAGCCCTAGTAGTTATTGGTTTCGAGTATCAGAATTGCGAAAATATGATGGTTTATCGACAGCATTCCTTAACATCAATCGCCCATATTTCGCGGACGGATTGACGAACTCGAGAAATTCCTGTTGCACTCTAAAAGTAGAACCTCGCCCGATTACAAGAGATATGTGTATTTTTCCCCTAGGCCATATGTGTTCATTGGTTCCTGGAGTATCAGACTTGCGAAATTGTGATGGTCTCTCACCATTCCTTATAATCAAACTCCATTATCTCACGAACGGATTGACGACTCGAGGAATTCCTGTTGCTATGAAAGTTGAAACTCGCCCATTACAATGGTGTGTACTTTTTCCCTAGGCCATTTCCAGTTTTATTGGATTTCGAGTATCAGACATGTGAAAAATTTAATGGTTACTCAACACATTCCTCAACTTCAAACTCCCATATCTACGCGACCGATTGACGAAACTCGAGAAAATTCCTGTTGCATCTGAAAAGCAGAAACTCGTTCCGATATACAAGGTATGTATATTGTTGCCCAAGCCATAGTAAGCTATTGGTTTCGAGTATCCAGAAAAATTTTTGCGAAATTTTGATGGTTTTCTCACAGTTCCTTAACATCAAACTCCCCATATTCTCGCGAACGGATTGACGAACTACGTTATTTCCTGTTTGCAATCCTGAAAGTAGAAAGTCGACGATTACAATGGTGTGTGTACTTTCTCCCTCAGGTCATTCCAGTTATTCGTTTCTAGCATCAGAATTGCGAAAATTTTGGTGGTATATCTCAACCATTCCTTACTTCATAACAGCCCATATCACGCGAACGGATTGACGAACTTCGAGAAAGTCCGTGTTGCATCTGAAAGGAAAACCTCGCCGATTACAAGAATTGTGTATTTTTCCCCTTAGGGCCATAGTAGAGATTGGTTTCGAGTATCAGACTTGCGAAAATTGTGATGGTCTCTCAACACATTCCTTATATCAAAACTCCTTATCTCACGAACGGATTGACGAACTCGAGAATTCCTGTTGCATATGAAAGTAGAAACTCGCCCAATTACAATGGTGTGTACTTTTCCCCTAGGCCATTCCAGTTATTGGTTTGGAGTATCAGACTTGTGAAAATTTTTATTGTTCCTCAACCATTCCTAAATACTTCAAACACCCATATTCTCGCGGACGGATGACGAACTCGAGAATTCTATGTTGTATTCTGAGAGTAAGAAACTCGCCGATTACAAAATTGTGTGTGTACTTTTCCCCTAGACCCATAGTAGTTTATTGGTGTCGAGTATCAGACTTACCGAAAAATTGTGATTGGTGCTCTCTCAGACCATTAACCTTAATTTATCAAACTCCCATATCTCGCGAATTGGGGATTGACGAATCGTCGGAATTCCAGTTGCACCTGAAAGCAGAACTTGCCCGATTACAAAGGTATGTGTATTTTTTGCCTAGGCCATAGTAGGGTATTGGTTTCAGAGTATCAGACTTGCGAAAATTTATGATGGTTTCTCAACCATTCCTTACCATCAAACACCCATTAATCTCTCGAACGAATGACGAACTCGAGAATTCTTGTTGTATCTGAGAGTAGAAACTCGCCCGATTTACAATGTGTGTGTGTACTTTCCCCTAGCCCCATAGTTATGTTATTGGTAGTCGAGTATCAGGACTTCCGAAAATTGTGATGGTCTCTCAACCATTACTTATGTCAAACTCCCCATATCACGCGAACGGGATTGACGAACTCGAGGAATTCCTGTTGCATCTGAAAGTAGAAACTCGTCCCATTACAATGGTGGGTGTACATTTCCCCCTAGGCCATTCCAGTTATTTTGTTTCGAGTATCACACTTGCGAAAATTTTGATGGTTTGGTCAAGCATTCCTTAACTTCAACTCCCATATCTCGCGAACGGATTGACGAATTCGATTATTTCCTGTTGCATCTGAAAGTAGAAAGTCGACCGATTACAATGGTGTGTGTACTTTTCTCCTAGGTCATTCCAGTTATTCGTTTCTAGCATCTGAATGCGAGAATTTTGATGGTTCTCAACCATTCCTTAACTTCAAACTCCCATATCTCGCGAACGGATTGATGAACTCGATGAAATTCCTGTTGCATCTGAAAGTAGAAACTCGTCTGATTACAGCGGTATGTGTATTTTAACCCTAGGCCATAGTAGTTATTGGTTTCGGAGTATCAGACTTGCGAAAATTTTATGGTTTCTCAAGCATTCCTTAACTCCAAACTCCCATATTTCGCGAACGATTGACGAATCCGAAATATCTCGGTTGCATCTGAAAATAGAAACTCTCCCGATTACAACGCTCTGTGTATTTTTCCCTTGAGGCCATTGTAGTTATTGGTTTCGAGTGTCAGGACTTGCGAAAAATTTGATGGTTTTCTCAATTATTCCTTAACTTCAAACTCCCAATATCTCGCGAACGATTGAGCGAACTGCATTATTTCCTGTTGCCTCTGACAGTAGAAAGTCGTCGATTACAATGGTGTGTGTACTTTTCCCATAGGTCATTCCTGTTATTCGTTTCTAGCATCAGAATTGCGAAATTTTGATGGTTTCTCAACATTCCTTAACCTCAAACTCCCATATCTCGCGAACGTATTGCCCGTGCTCGAGAAATTCCTGTTGCATCTTGAAAGTAGAAACTCGCCGATTACAAAAGGTATGTGTATTTTTCCCCTAGGCAATGTAGTTATTGTTTCGAGTAACAGACTTGCGAAAATTTATATGGTTTCTCAACCATTCTTAACTCCAAACTCCCATATTTCGCGAACGGAATGACGACATCCGAAAAATTTCTGTTGCATCTGAAAATAGAAAACTCTCCCGATACAACGCTATGTGTATTTTTCCCTTAGGGGCATTGTAGTTATTGGTGTTCGAGTATCAGACTTGCGAAAATTTTGATGGTTTCTCAACCATTTCCATAACTTCAAACTCCCATATCTCGCGAACGGATTGACGAACTCGAGGAAATTCCTGTTGCATCTGAAGGTAGAAACTCCGCCCGATTACAAAGGTATGTGTATTTTTGCCCTATGGCCATTCCAGTTATTGGTTTCGAGTATCAGACCAGCGAAAATTTTGATGGTTTCTTAACCATTCCTTACCTATCAAACACCCATATCTCGCTAACGGAATGACGAACTCGAGGAAAATTCTTGTTGTATCTGAAAGTAGAAACTCGCCCGATTACAATTGTGTGTTGTACTTTTCCCTAGGCATTCCAGTATTGGTTTCGAGTATCAGACTTGCGAAAATTTTGATGGTTTCTCAACCCGTTCCTTAATTTCTAACTCCCATATCTCGCGAACCCGAGTGACGAACTCGAGAAAATTCCTGTTGCATCTGAAACCAGAAAACTCGTCGATTACAACGGTATGTGTATTTTTGCCCAAGCCATAGTAGTTAATTGGTTTCGAGTATCAGACTTGCGAAAATTTTGATGGTTTTCTCAACCGTTCCTTAATTTCAAACTCCCCATATCTCGCGAACGATTGACGAACTTGAGAAATTCCTGTTGCATCTGAAAGCAGAAACTCGTCCGATTACAGACGGTATGTGTATTTTTGCACAAGTCCATAGTACGTTATTGGTTTCGAGTATCAGAATTGCGAAAATTTTGATGGTTTTCTCAAGCATATCCTTAACATCAAACTCCCATATCTCGCGAACGGATTGACGATCTCGATTATTTCCTGGTTGCATCTGAAAGTAGAAAGTCGACCGATTACAATGGTGTGTGTACTTTTCCCAGGGTCATTCCAGTTATTCGTTCTAGCATCAGAATTGCGAAAATTTTGGTGGTTTCTCAACATTCCTTAACTTCAAACGCCATATCTCGCGAACGGATTGACGAACTCGAGAAATTCCTGTTGCATCTGAAAGTAGAAACTCGTCCGATTACAACGGTATGTGTATTTTGCCCTAGGCCCATTCAGTTATTGGTTTCGTAGTATCAGACTTTGTTAAAATTTTAATGGTTCCTCAACCATTCCTTAAATTCAAACACCCATATCTCGCGAACGGATTGACGAACTCGGAGAGAAATTCCTGTTGCATCTGAAAGAAGAAACTCGCCTCGAATACACGGAAAGTGTATTTTTCCCCTAGGGCCATTTGTAGTATAGTTGGTTTCGAGTATCAGACTTGCGAAAATTTTGATGTTTCTCAACTACATTCCTTACCTTCAAACACCCATATCTCGCGAACGGAATGACGAACTCGAGAAATTCTTGTTGTATCTGATCGAGAGAGAAACTCGCCGATTACAATTGTGTGTGTACTTTTCCCCCTAGGCCGTTCCAGTTTATTGGTTCGAGTATCAGACTTGCGAAAATTGTGATGTCTCTCACACATTCCTTATTTTCAAACTCCCATATCTTGCGAACGGATTGACGAACTCGAGGAATTCCTGTTGCATCTGAAAGTAGAAACCTCGCCCCATATACAATGGTGTGTGTACTTTTCCCCTAGGCCGATAGTAGTTATTGGTTTCGAGTATCAGACTTGCAAAAATTTGATGGTTTCTCAACCATTCCTTACCTTCAAACACCCATATCTCGCGAACGGAAAGACGAACTCGAGAAATTCTTGTTGTATCTGAAAGTAGACAACTCGCCCGATTACAATTGTGTGTGTACTTTTCCCCTAGGCCGTTCCAGTTATTGTTTCGAGTATCAGACTTGCGAAAATTTTGAGGGTTTCTCAACCAATTCTTACCGTTCAAACACCCATATCTCGCGAAACGGAATGACGAACTCGAGAAATTCTTGTTGTATCCTGAGAGTAGAAACTCGCCCGATTACAATTGTGTGTGTACTTTTCCCTAGGCCGTTCCAGTTATTGGTTTCGTGTATCAGACTTGCGAAAATTTTGATGGTTCTCAACCATTCCTTAACTTCAAACTCCATATCTCGCGAACGGATTGGACGACTCGAGAAATTCCTGTTGCATCTGAAAGTAGAAACTCGCCCTGATTACAAAGATATGTGTTTTTTTTTCCCCTTGCCCATAGTAGTAATTGGTGTCGAGTATCAGACTTGCGAAAATTGTGATGGTCTCTCAACCATTACTTATTTTCAAACTCCCATATCTCGCGAACGGATTGACGAACTCGAGAATTCCTGTTGCATCTGAAAGTAGAAACTCGCCCCATTACAATGGTGAGTGTACTTTTCTCCTAGGCCATTCCAGTTATTTGTTTCGAGTATCACACTTGCGAAAATATTGATGTTTGTCAACCATTCCTTAACTTCAAACTCCCATATCTCGCGAACGGATTGACGAATTCGATTATTTCCTGTTGCATCTGAAAGTAGAAAGTCGACCGATTACAATGGTGTGTGTACTTTTCTCCTAGGTCATTCCAGTTATTCGTTTCCAGCATCTGGAATTGCGAGAAATTTTGATGGTTTCTCAACCATTCCTTAACTTCAAACTCCCATATCTCGCGAACGGATTGACGAACTCGAGAAATTCCTGTTGCATCTGAAAGTAGAAACTCGTCCGATTACAGCGGTATGTGTATTTTTGCCCTAGGCCATAGTAGTTATTGGTTTCGAGTATCAGACTTGCGAAAATTTTTATGGTTGCTCGACCATTTCCTTAACTCCAAACTCCATATTTCGCGAACGGATTGACGAATCCGAAAAATCTCTGTTGCATCTGAAAATAGAAACTCTCCCGATTACAACGCTATGTGTATTTTTCCCTTAGGCCATTGTAGTTATTGGTTTCGAGTATCAGACTTGCGAAAATTTTGATGGGTTTCTCAATTATTCCTTAACTTCACACTCCCATATCTCGCGAACGGACTGACGAACTGCATTATTTCCTGTTGCATCTGAAAGTAGAAAGTCGTCCGATTACAATGGTGTGTGTACTTTCCCTAGGTCATTCCTGTTATTCGTTTCTAGCATCAGAATTGCGAAAATTTTGATGGTTTCTCAACCATTCCTTAACTTCAAACTCCCATATCTCGCGAACGGATTGCCGTGCTCGAGAAATTCCTGTTGCATCAGAAAGTAGAACACTCCCCGATTACAAAGGTATGTGTATTTTCCCCTAGGCCTTTGTAGTTATTGGTTTCGAGTATCAAGACTTGCGAAAATTTATATGGTTTCTCAACCATTCCTCAACTCCAAACTCCCATATTTCGCGAACGGATTGGACGAATCCGAAAATTTTCTGTTGCATCTGAAAATAGAAACTCTCCCGAATTACAACGCTATGTGATTTTTCCCTTAGGGCATTGTAAGTTATTGGTTTCGAGTATCAGACTTGCGGAAAATTTGATGGTTTCTCAACCATTCCATAACTTCAAACTCCCATATCTCGCGAACGGATTGAACGAAACTCGAGAAATTCCTGTTGGCATCTGAAGTAGAAACTCGCCGATTACAAAGGTATGTGTATTTTTTGCCCTAGGCCATTCCAGTTATTGGTTTCGAGTATCAGACCAGCGAAATTTTGATGGTTTCTCTATCATTCCTTACCTTCAAACACACCATATTTCGCGAACGAATGACGAACTCGAGAAATTCTTGTTGTATCTGAAAGTAGAAACTCGCCCGATTACAATTGTGTGTGTACTTTTCCCCTAGGCCATTCCAGTTATTGGTTTCGAGTATCAGACTTGCGAAAATTTGATGGTTTCTCAACCGTTCCTTATTTTAAACTCCCATATCTCGCGAACCGATTGACGAACTCGACAAATTCCTGTTGCATCTGAAAGCAGAAACTCGTCCGATTACAACGGTATGTGTATTTTTGCCCAAGCCATAGTAGTTATTGGTTTCGAGTATCAGACTTGCGAAAATTTTGATGGTTTCTCAACCGTTCCTTAATTTCAAACTCGCATATCTCGCGAACGGATTGACGAACTTGAGAAATTCCTGTTGCATCTGAAAGCAGAAACTCGTCCGATTACAACGGTATGTGTATTTTTGCACAAGCCATAGTAGTTATTGGTTTCGAGTATCAGAATTGCGAAAATTTTGATGGTTTCTCAAGCATTCCTTAACATCAAACTCCCATATCTCGCGAACGGATTGACGAACTCGATTATTTCCTGTTGCATCTGAAAGTAGAAAGTCGTCCGATTACAACGGTATGTGTATTTTTCCCCTAGGCCATTCCAGTTATTGGTTTCGAGTATCAGACTTGTGAAAATTTTAATGGTTCCTCAACCATTCCTTAAATTCAAACACCCATATCTCGCGAACGGATTGACGAACTCGAGAAATTCCTGTTGCATCTGAAAGAAGAAACTCGCCCGATTACAACGGAATGTGTATTTTTCCTCTAGGCCATTGTAGTTATTGGTTTCGAGTATCAGACTTGCGGAAATTTGGATGGTTTCTCAACCATTCCTTACCTTCAAACACCCATATCTCGCGAACGGAATGACGAACTCGAGAAATTCTTGTTGTATCTGAGAGTAGAAACTCGCCCGATTACAATTGTGTGTGTACTTTTCCCCTAGGCCGTTCCAGTTATTGGTTTCGAGTATCAGACTTGCGAAAATTGTGATGGTCTCTCAACCATTCCTTATTTTCAAACTCCCATATCTTGCGAACGGATTGACGAACTCGAGGAATTCCTGTTGCATCTGAAAGTAGAAACTCGCCCCATTACATTGGTGTATGTACTTTTCCCCTAGGCCATAGTAGTTATTGGTTTCGAGTATCAGACTTGCGAAAATTTTGATGGTTTCTCAACCATTCCTTACCTTCAAACACCCATATCTCGCGAACGGAATGACGAACTCGAGAAATTCTTGTTGTATCTGAAAGTAGAAACTCGCCCGATTACAATTGTGTGTGTACTTTTCCCCTAGGCCGTTCCAGTTATTGGTTTCGAGTATCAGACTTGCGAAAATTTTGAGGGTTTCTCAACCATTCCTTACCTTCAAACACCCATATCTCGCGAGCGGAATGACGAACTCGAGAAATTCTTGTTGTATCTGAGAGTAGAAACTCGCCCGATTACAATTGTGTGTGTACTTTTCCCCTAGGCCGTTCCAGTTATTGGTTTCGAGTATCAGACTTGCGAAAATTTTGATGGTTTCTCAACCATTCCTTAACTTCAAACTCCCATATCTCGCGAACGGATTGACGAACTCGAGAAATTCCTGTTGCATCTGAAAGCAGAAACTCGTCCGATTACAACGGTATGTGTATTTTTGCACAAGCCATAGTAGTTATTGGTTTCGAGTATCAGAATTGCGAAAATTTTGATGGTTCCTCAAGCATTCCTTAACATCAAACTCCCATATCTCGCGAACGGATTGACGAACTCGATTATTTCCTGTTGCATCTGAAATTAGAAAGTCGTCCGATTACAATGGTGTGTGTACTTTTCCCCCAGGTCATTCCAGTTATTCGTTTCTAGCATCAGAATTGCGAAAATTTTGGTGGTTTCTCAACCATTCCTTAACTTCAAACGCCCATATCTCGCGAACGGATTGACGAACTCGAGAAATTCCTGTTGCATCTGAAAGTAGAAACTCGCCCGATTACAATGATATGTGTATTTTTCCCCTAGGCCATAGTAGTTATTGGTTTCGAGTATCAGACTTGCGAAAATTGTGATGGTCTCTCAACCATTCCTTATATTCAAACTCCCTTATCTCACGAACGGATTGACGCACTCGAGGAATTCCTGTTGCATCTGAAAGTAGAAACTCGCCCCATTACAATGGTGTGTGTACTTTTCCCCTAGGCCCTTCCAGTTATTGGTTTCGAGTATCACACTTGCGGAAATTTTGATGGTTTGTCAACCATTCCTTAACTTCAAACTCCCATATCTCGCGAACGGCTGACGAACTCGAGAAATTCCTGTTGCATCTGAAAGAAGAAACTCCCCCGATTACAACGGAATGTGTATTTTTCCCCTAGGCCATTGTAGTTATTGGTTTCGAGTATCAGACTTGCGAAAATTTTGATGGTTTCTCAACCATTCCTTAACTTCAAACTCCCATATCTTGCAAACGGATCGACGAACTCGAGAAATTCCTGTTGCACCTGAAAGCAGAAACTTGCCCGATTACAAAGGTATGTGTATTTTTGCCGTAGGCCATAGTAGTTATTGGTTTCGAGTATCAGACTTGCGAAAATTTTGATGGTTTCTCAACCATTCCTTACCTTCAAACACCCATATCTCGCGAACGGAATGACGAACTCGAGAAATTCTTGTTGTATCTGAGAGTAGAAACTCGCCCGATTACAATTGTGTGTGTACTTTTGCCCTAGGCCGTTCCAGTTATTGGTTTCGAGTATCAGACTTGCGAAAATTGTGATGGTCTCTCAACCATTCCTTATTTTCAAACACCCATATCTCGCGAACGGATTGACGAACTCGAGGAATTCCTGTTGCATCTGAAAGTAGAAACTCGCCCCATTACAATGGTGTGTGTACTTTTCCCCTAGGCCATAGTAGTTATTGGTTTCGAGTATCAGACTTGCGAAAATTGTGATGGTCTCTCAACCATTCCTTATATTCAAACTCCCATATCTCGCGAACGGATTGACGAACTCGAGGAATTCCTGTTGCATCTGAAAGTAGAAAGTCGACCGATTACAATGGTGTGTGTACTTTTCTCCTAGGTCATTCCAGTTATTCGTTTCTAGCATCTGAATTGCGAGAATTTTGATTGTTTGTCAACCATTCCTTAACTTCAAACTCCCATATCTCGCGAACGGATTGAGGAACTCGAGAAATTCCTGTTGCATCTGAAGGTAGAAACTCGCCCGATTACAAAGGTATGTGTATTTTTGCCCTAGGCCATTCCAGTTATTGGTTTCGAGTATCAGACCAGCGAAAATTTTGATGGTTTCTCTATCATTCCTTACCTTCAAACACCCATATCTCGCGAACGGAATGACGAACTCGAGAAATTCTTGTTGTATCTGAAAGTAGAAACTCGCCCGATTACAATTGTGTGTGTACTTTTCCCCTAGGCCATTCCAGTTATTGGTTTCGAGTATCAGACTTGCGAAAATTTTGATGGTTTCTCAACCGTTCCTTAATTTCAAACTCCCATATCTCGCGAACCGATTGACGAACTCGACAAATTCCTGTTGCATCTGAAAGCATAAACTCGTCCGATTACAACGGTATGTGTATTTTTGCCCAAGCCATAGTAGTTATTGGTTTCGAGTATCAGAATTGCGAAAATTTTGATGGTTCCTCAAGCATTCCTTAACATCAAACTCCCATATCTCGCGAACGGATTGACGAACTCGATTATTTCCTGTTGCATCTGAAATTAGAAAGTCGTCCGATTACAATGGTGTGTGTACTTTTCCCCCAGGTCATTCCAGTTATTCGTTTCTAGCATCAGAATTGCGAAAATTTTGGTGGTTTCTCAACCATTCCTTAACTTCAAACTCCCATATCTCGCGAACGGATTGCCGTGCTCGAGAAATTCCTATTGCATCTGAAAGTAGAAACTCGCCCCATTACAATGGTGTGTGTACTTTTCCCCTAGGCCATAGTAGTTATTGGTTTCGAGTATCAGACTTGCGAAAATTTTGATGGTTTCTCAACCATTCCTTACCTTCAAACACCCATATCTCGCGAACGGAACGACGAACTCGAGAAATTCTTGCTGTATCTGAAAGTACAAACTCGCCCGATTACAATTGTGTGTGTACTTTTCCCCTAGGCCGTTCCAGTTATTGGTTTCGAGTATCAGACTTGCGAAAATTGTGATGGTCTCTCAACCATTCCTTATTTTCAAACTCCCATGTCTCGCGAACGGATTGACGAACTCGAGGAATTCCTGTTGCATCTGAAAGTAGAAACTCGCCCCATTACAATGGTGTGTGTACTTTTCCCCTAGGCCCTTCCAGTTATTGGTTTCGAGTATCACACTTGCGAAAATTTTGATGGTTTGTCAACCATTCCTTAACTTCAAACTCCCACATCTCGCGAACGGATTGACGAATTCGATTATTTCCTGTTGCATCTGAAAGTAGAAAGTCGACCGATTACAATGGTGTGTGTACTTTTCCCCTAGGTCATTCCAGTTATTCGTTTCTAGCATCTGAATTGCGAGAATTTTGATGGTTTCTCAAGCATTCCTTAACTTCAAACTCCCATATTTCGCGAACGGATTGAAGAACTCGATTATTTCCTGTTGCATCTGAAAGTAGAAACTCGACCGATTACAATGGTGTGTGTACTTTTCCCTAGGTCATTCCAGTTATTCGTTTCTAGCATCAGAATTGCGAAAATTTTGATGGTTTCTCAACCATTCCTTAACTTCAAACTCCCATATCTCGCGAACGGATTGCCGTGCTCGAGAAATTCCTGTTGCATCTGAAAGTAGAAACTCGCCCGATTACAAAGGTATGTGTATTTTTCCCCTAGGCCTTTGTAGTTATTGGTTTCGAGTATCAGACTTGCGAAAATTTATATGATTTCTCAACCATTCCTTAATTCCAAACACCCATATTTCGCGAACGGATTGACGAATCCGAGAAATTTCTGTTGAATCTGAAAATAGAAACTCTCCCGATTACAACGCTATGTGTATTTTTCCCTTAGGTCATTGTAGTTATTGGTTTCGAGTATCAGACTTGCGAAAATTTTGATGGTTTCTCAACCATTCCTTAGCTTCAAACTCCCATATCTCGCGAACGGATTGACGAACTCGAGAAATTCCTGTTGCATCTGAAAGTAGAAACACACCCGATTACAAAGGTATGTGTACTTTTCCCCTAGGCCTTTGTAGTTATTGGTTTCGAGTATCAGACTTGCGAAAATTTTGATGGTTTCTCAACCATTCCTTAAATTCAAAATCCCATATCTCGCGAACGGATTGACCAACTCGAGAAATTCCTGTTGCATCTTGAAGCAGAAACACGTCCGAATACAACGGTATGTGTATTTTTGCCCTAGGCCATTGTAGTTATTGGTTTCGAGTATCAGACTTGCGAAAATTTTGATGGTTTCTCAACCATTCCTTAACTTCAAACTCCCATATCTCGCGAACGGATTGACTAACTCCAGAAATTCCGGTTGAATCTGGAAGTAGAAACTCTCCCGATTACAAGGGTATGTGTATTTTTCCCCTAAGCCTTCGTTGTTATTGGTTTCGAGTATCAGACTTGCGAAAATTTTGATGGTTTCTCAACCGTTCCTTAAATTCAAAATCCCATATCTCGCGAACGGATTGACCAACTCGAGAAATTCCTGTTGCATCTTGAAGCAGAAACACGTCCGAATACAACGGTATGTGTATTTTTGCCCTAGGCCATTGTAGTTATTGGTTTCGAGTATCAGACTTGCGAAAATTTTGATGGTTTCTCAACCATTCCTTAACTTCAAACTCCCATATCTCGCGAACGGATTGACGAACTCGAAAATTTCTTATTGCACCTGAAAGCAGAAACTCGCCCGATTACAAAGGTATGTGTGTTTTTGCCCTAGGGCATAGTAGTTATTGGTTTCGAGTATCAGACTTGGAAAATTTTGATGGTTTCTCAAACATTCCTTATCTTCAAACTCACATATCTCGCAAACAGATTGACGAACTCGAGAAATTCCTGTTGCATCTGAAAGTAGAAACACGCCCGATTACAATGGTGTGTGTACTTTTCCCCTAGGCCATTCCAGTTAATGGTTTCGAGTGTCAGACCAGCGAAAATTTTCATGGTTTCTCAAGCATTGCTTAACTTCAAACTCACATATCTCGCGAACGGATTGCCGAATCCGAAAAATTTCTGTTGCATCTGAAAGTAGAAACTCTCCCGATTACAACGGTGTGTGTACTTTTCCCCCAGGTCATTCCAGTTATTCGTTTCCAGCATCAGACCTGCGAAAATTATGATGGTTTCTCAACCATTCCTTAACTTCAAACTCCCATATCTCGCGAACGGATTGACGAACTCGAGATATTCCTGTTGCATGTAAAAGTAGAAACACTCCCGATTACAATGGTGTGTGTATTTTTGTCCTAGGCCATAGTAGTTATTGGTTTCGAGTATCAGACTTGCGAAAATTTTGATGGTTTCTCAAACATTCCTTAACTTCAAACTCCTATATCACGCGAACGGATTGACGAACTCGAGAAATTCCTGTTGCATCCGAAAGTAGAAACTCGCCCGATTACAACGTATGAGTATTTTTCCCCTAGGGCTTTGTAGTTATTGGTTTCGCGTATCACACTTGCGCAAATTTTGATGGTTTCTCAAGCATTCCTTAACTTGAAACTCACATATCTCGCGAACGGATTGCCGAATCCGAAAAATTTCTGTTGCATCTGAAAGTAGAAACTGTCCCGATTACAACGGTGTGTGTATTTTTCCCCTAGGCCATTGTAGTTATTGGTTTCGAGTATCAGACTTGCGATAATTGTGATCGTCTCTCAACCATTCCTTAACTTCAAACTCCCATGTCTCGCGAACAGATTGACGAACTCGAGAATTTCCTATTGCATCTGAAAGCAGAAACTCGCCCGATTACAAAGGTATGTGTATTTTTGCCCTAGGCCACAGTAGTTATTGGTTTCGAGTATCAGACTTGCGAAAATTTTGATGGTTTCTCAACCATTCCTTAAGCTGAAACTCCCAAGTCTCGCGAACGGATTGACGAACTCGAGAAATTCCTGTTGCATCTGAAAGCAGAAACTCGCTGGATTACAATGGTATGTGTATTTTTGCCCTAGGCCACAGTAGTTATTGGTTTCGAGTATCAGACTTGCGAAAATTTTGATGGTTTCTCAACCTTTCCCTAACTTCAAACTCCCATATCTCGCGAACGGATTGACGAACTCGAGAAATTCCAGTTGCATCTGAAAGCAGAAACTCACTGGATTACAATGGTATGTGTATTTTTGCCCTAGGCCACTGTAGTTATTGGTTTCGAGTATCAGACTTGCGAAAATTTTGATGGTTTCTCAACCTTTCCTTAACTTCAAACTCCCATATCTCGCGAACGGATTGACGAACTCGAGAAATTCCTGTTGCATCTGAAAGTAGAAACTCGCCCAATTACAAAGGTATGTGTATTTTTGCCCTAGGCCATAGTAGTTATTGGTTTCGAGAATCAGACTTGCGAAAATTTTGATGGTTTCTCAACCATTCCTTAACTTCAAACTCCGATACCTCGCGAACGGATTGGCGAACTCGAGAAATTCCTGTTGCATCTGAATGTAGAAACTCGCACCATTACAATGGTGTGTGTACTTTTCCCCTAGGCCATTCCAGTTATTGGTTTCGAGTATCACACTTGCGAAAATTTTGATGGTTTCTCAAGCATTCCTTAACTTCAAACTCCCATATCTCGCGAACGAATTGACGAACTCGGGAAATTCCTGTTGTATCTGAAAGCAGAAACTCGCTGGATTACAATGGTATGTGTGTTTTTCCCCTAGGCCATAGTAGTTATTGGTTTCGAGTATCAGACTTGCGAAAATTGTGATGGTTTCTCAACCATTCCTTAACTTCAAACTCCCATATCTCGCGAACGGATTGACGAACACGAGAAATTCCTGTTGCATCCGAAAGTAGAAACTCTACCGATTACAAGGGTAGGTGTATTTTTCCCCTAGGGCTTTGTAGTTATTGGTTTCGCACGTCAGACTTGCGCAAATTTTGATGGTTTCTCAAGCATTCCTTAACTTCAAACTCCCATATCTCGCGAACGGATTGACGAACTCGAGAAACTCCTGCTGTATCTGAAAGTAGAAAGTCGCCCGTTTACATAGGTATGTGTATTTTTCCCCTAGGCCATAGTAGTTATTGGTTTCGAGTATCAGACTTGCGAAAATTGTGATGGTTTCTCAACCATTCCTTAACTTCAAACTCCCATATCTCGCGAACGGATTGACGAACACGAGATATTCCGGTTTCGTCTGGAAGAAGAAACTCTCCCGATTACAACGGTATGTTTATTTTTCCCCTAAGCCTTTGTAGTTATTGGTTTCGAGTATCAGACTTGCGAAAATTTTGATGGTTTCTCAACCATTCCTCAACTTCAAACTCCCATATCTCGCGAACGGATTGACGATCTCGCGAAATTCCTGCTGCATCTGAAAGTAGAAACTCGCCCGATTACAAAGGTATGTCTATTTTTCCCCTAGGCCATTCCTGTTATTGGTTTCGAGTATCAGACTTGCGAAAATTTTGATGGTTTCTCAACCATTCCTTAATTTCAAACTCCCATATCTCGCGAACGGATTGACGAACTCGAGAAATTCCTCTTGCATCTGAAAGCAGAGACTCTTCCGATTACAACGGTATGTGTATTTTTGCCCTAGGCCACAGTAGTTATTGGTTTCGAGTATCAGACTTGCGAAAATTTTGATGGTTTCTCAACCATTCCTTAACTTCAAACTCCGATACCTCGCGAACGGATTGGCGAACTCGAGAAATTCCTGTTGCATCTGAATGTAGAAACTCGCACCATTACAATGGTGTGTGTACTTTTCCCCTAGGCCATTCCAGTTATTGGTTTCGAGTATCACACTTGCGAAAATTTTGATGGTTTCTCAAGCATTCCTTAACTTCAAACTCCCATATCTCGCGAACGGATTGACGAACTCGAGAAATTCCTGTTGTATCTGAAAGCAGAAACTCGCTGGATTACAATGGTATGTGTGTTTTTGCCCTGGGCCACAGTAGTTATTGGTTTCGAGTATCAGACTTGCGAAAATTTTGATGGTTTCTCAACCTTTCATTAACTTCAAACTCCTATATCTCGCGAACGGATTGACGAACTTGAGAAATTCCTGTTGCATCCGAAAGTAGAAACTCTACCGATTACAAGGGTAGGTGTATTTTTCCCCTTGGGCTTTGTAGTTATTGGTTTCGCACGTCAGACTTGCGCAAATTTTGATGGTTTCTCAAGCATTCCTTAACTTCAAACTCCCATATCTCGCGAACGGATTGACGAACTCGAGAAACTCCTGCTGTATCTGAAAGTAGAAAGTCGCCCGTTTACATAGGTATGTGTATTTTTCCCCTAGGCCATAGTAGTTATTGGTTTCGAGTATCAGACTTGCGAAAATTGTGATGGTTTCTCAACCATTCCTTAACTTCAAACTCCCATATCTCGCGAACGGATTGACGAACTCGAGAAATTCCTGTTGCATCTGAAACCAGAAACTCGTCCGATTATAACGGTATGTGTATTTTTGCCCTAGGCCATAGTAGTTATTGGTTTCGAGTATCAGATTTGCGAAAATTTTGATGGTTTCTCAAGCATTCCTTAACTTCAAACTCCCATATCTCGGGAACGGATTGACGAACTCGATCATTTCCTGTTGCATCTGAAAGTAGAAACTCGACCGATTACAATGGTGTGTGTACTTTTCCCCTAGGTCATTCCAGTTATTCGATTCTAGCATCAGAATTGCGAAAATTTTGATGGTTTCTCAACCATTCCTTAACTTCAAACTCCCATATCTCGCGAACGGATTGACGAACACGAGATATTCCGGTTTCGTCTGGAAGAAGAAACTCTCCCGATTACAACGGTATGATTATTTTTCCCCTAAGCCTTTGTAGTTATTGGTTTCGAGTATCAGAATTGCGAAAATTTTGATGGTTTCTCAACCATTCCTCAACTTCAAACTCCCATATCTCGCGAACGGATTGACGATCTCGCGAAATTCCTGCTGCATCTGAAAGTAGAAACTCGCCCGATTACAAAGGTATGTCTATTTTTCCCCTAGGCCATTCCAGTTATTGGTTTCGAGTATCAGACTTGCGAAAATTTTGATGGTTTCTCAACCATTCCTTAATTTCAAACTCCCATATCTCGCGAACGGATTGACGAACTCGAGAAATTCCTCTTGCATCTGAAAGCAGAGACTCTTCCGATTACAACGGTATGTGTATTTTTGCCCTAGGCCACAGTAGTTATTGGTTTCGAGTATCAGACTTGCGAAAATTTTGATGGTTTCTCAACCATTCCTTAACTTCAAACTCCGATACCTCGCGAACGGATTGGCGAACTCGAGAAATTCCTGTTGCATCTGAATGTAGAAACTCGCACCATTACAATGGTGTGTGTACTTTTCCCCTAGGCCATTCCAGTTATTGGTTTCGAGTATCACACTTGCGAAAATTTTGATGGTTTCTCAAGCATTCCTTAACTTCAAACTCCCATATCTCGCGAACGAATTGACGAACTCGAGAAATTCCTGTTGTATCTGAAAGCAGAAGCTCGCTGGATTACAATGGTATGTGTGTTTTTGCCCTGGGCCACAGTAGTTATTGGTTTCGAGTATCAGACTTGCGAAAATTTTGATGGTTTCTCAACCTTTCATTAACTTCAAACTCCTATATCTCGCGAACGGATTGACGAACTTGAGAAATTCCTGTTGCATCCGAAAGTAGAAACTCTACCGATTACAGGGGTAGGTGTATTTTTCCCCTTGGGCTTTGTAGTTATTGGTTTCGCACGTCAGACTTGCGCAAATTTTGATGGTTTCTCAAGCATTCCTTAACTTCAAACTCCCATATCTCGCGAACGGATTGACGAACACGAGATATTCCGGTTGCATCTGGAAGAAGAAACTCTCCCGATTACAACGGTATGTGTATTTTTGCCCTAGGCCATAGTAGTTATTGGTTTCGAGTATCAGATTTGCGAAAATTTTGATGGTTTCTCAAGCATTCCTTAACTTCGAACTCCCATATCTCGGGAACGGATTGACGAACTCGATTATTTCCAGTTGCAACTGAAAGTAGAAACTCGACCGATTACAATGGTGTGTGTACTTTTCCCCTAGGTCATTCCAGTTATTCGTTTCTAGCATCGGAATTGCCAAAATTTTGATGGTTTCTCAAGCATTCCTTAACTTCAAACTCCCATATCTCGCGAACGGATTGACGAACACGAGATATTCCGGTTGCATCTGAAACCAGAAACTCGTCCGATTATAACGGTATGTGTATTTTTGCCCTAGGCCATAGTAGTTATTGGTTTCGAGTATCAGATTTGCGAAAATTTTGATGGTTTCTCAAGCATTCCTTAACTTCAAACTCCCATATCTCGGGAACGGATTGACGAACTCGATCATTTCCTGTTGCATCTGAGAGTAGAAACTCGACCGATTACAATGGTGTGTGTACTTTTCCCCTAGGTCATTCCAGTTATTCGATTCTAGCATCAGAATTGCGAAAATTTTGATGGTTTCTCAACCATTCCTTAACTTCAAACTCCCCTATCTCGCGAACTAATTGACGAATTCGAGAAATTCCTGTTGCATCTGAAACCAGAAACTCGCCCGATTACAAGGGTATGTGTATTTTTCCCCTAAGCCTTTGTCGTTATTGGTTTCGAGTATCAGACTTGCGAAAATTTTGATGGTTTCTCAACCGTTCCTTAATTTCAAACTCCCATATCTCGCGAACGGATTGACGATCTCGCGAAATTCCTGCTGCATCTGAAAGTAGAAACTCGCCCGATTACAAAGGTATGTCTATTTTTCCCCTAGGCCATTCCAGTTATTGGTTTCGAGTATCAGACTTGCGAAAATTTTGATGGTTTCTCAACCATTCCTTAATTTCAAACTCCCATATCTCGCGAACGGATTGACGAACTCGAGAAATTCCTCTTGCATCTGAAAGCAGAGACTCTTCCGATTACAACGGTATGTGTATTTTTGCCCTAGGCCACAGTAGTTATTGGTTTCGAGTATCAGACTTGCGAAAATTTTGATGGTTTCTCAACCATTCCTTAACTTCAAACTCCGATACCTCGCGAACGGATTGGCGAACTCGAGAAATTCCTGTTGCATCTGAATGTAGAAACTCGCACCATTACAATGGTGTGTGTACTTTTCCCCTAGGCCATTCCAGTTATTGGTTTCGAGTATCACACTTGCGAAAATTTTGATGGTTTCTCAAGCATTCCTTAACTTCAAACTCCCATATCTCGCGAACGAATTGACGAACTCGAGAAATTCCTGTTGTATCTGAAAGCAGAAGCTCGCTGGATTACAATGGTATGTGTGTTTTTGCCCTGGGCCACAGTAGTTATTGGTTTCGAGTATCAGACTTGCGAAAATTTTGATGGTTTCTCAACCTTTCATTAACTTCAAACTCCTATATCTCGCGAACGGATTGACGAACTTGAGAAATTCCTGTTGCATCCGAAAGTAGAAACTCTACCGATTACAGGGGTAGGTGTATTTTTCCCCTTGGGCTTTGTAGTTATTGGTTTCGCACGTCAGACTTGCGCAAATTTTGATGGTTTCTCAAGCATTCCTTAACTTCAAACTCCCATATCTCGCGAACGGATTGACGAACACGAGATATTCCGGTTGCATCTGGAAGAAGAAACTCTCCCGATTACAACGGTATGTGTATTTTTGCCCTAGGCCATAGTAGTTATTGGTTTCGAGTATCAGATTTGCGAAAATTTTGATGGTTTCTCAAGCATTCCTTAACTTCGAACTCCCATATCTCGGGAACGGATTGACGAACTCGATTATTTCCAGTTGCAACTGAAAGTAGAAACTCGACCGATTACAATGGTGTGTGTACTTTTCCCCTAGGTCATTCCAGTTATTCGTTTCTAGCATCGGAATTGCCAAAATTTTGATGGTTTCTCAAGCATTCCTTAACTTCAAACTCCCATATCTCGCGAACGGATTGACGAACACGAGATATTCCGGTTGCATCTGAAACCAGAAACTCGTCCGATTATAACGGTATGTGTATTTTTGCCCTAGGCCATAGTAGTTATTGGTTTCGAGTATCAGATTTGCGAAAATTTTGATGGTTTCTCAAGCATTCCTTAACTTCAAACTCCCATATCTCGGGAACGGATTGACGAACTCGATCATTTCCTGTTGCATCTGAGAGTAGAAACTCGACCGATTACAATGGTGTGTGTACTTTTCCCCTAGGTCATTCCAGTTATTCGATTCTAGCATCAGAATTGCGAAAATTTTGATGGTTTCTCAACCATTCCTTAACTTCAAACTCCCCTATCTCGCGAACTAATTGACGAATTCGAGAAATTCCTGTTGCATCTGAAACCAGAAACTCGCCCGATTACAAGGGTATGTGTATTTTTCCCCTAAGCCTTTGTCGTTATTGGTTTCGAGTATCAGACTTGCGAAAATTTTGATGGTTTCTCAACCGTTCCTTAATTTCAAACTCCCATGTCTCGCGAACGGATTGATGAACTCGAGAAATTCCTGTTGCATCTAAAAGCAGAAACTCGCTCGATTACAACGGTATGTGTATTTTTGCCCTAGGCCATAGTAGTTATTGGTTTCGAGTATCAGACTTGCGAAAATTTTGATGGTTTCTCAACCATTCCTTAACTTCAAACTCCGATACCTCGCGAACGGATTGGCGAACTCGAGAAATTCCTGTTGCATCTGAAAGTAGAAACTCGCACCATTACAATGGTGTGTGTACTTTTCCCCTAGGCCATTCCAGTTATTGGTTTCGAGTATCACACTTGCGAAAATTTTGATGGTTTCTCAAGCATTCCTTAACTTCAAACTCCCATATCTCGCGAACGAATTGACGAACTCGAGAAATTCCTGTTGCATCTGAAATCAGAAACTCGCTGGATTACAATGGTATGTGTTTTTTTGCCCTAGGCCATTGTAGTTATTGGTTTCGAGCACCAGACTTGCGAAAATTTTGATGGTTTCTCAAGCATTCCTTAACTTCAAACTCACATATCTCGCGAACGGATTGCCGAATCCGAAAGTTTCTGTTGCATCTGAAAGTAGAAACTCTCCCGATTACAACGGTATGTGTATTTTTCCCCTAGGCCATTCCCGTTATTGGTTTCGAGTATCAGACTTGCGAAAATTTTGATGGTTTCTCAACCGTTGCTTAATTTCAAACTCCCATACATCGCGAACGGATTGGCGAACTCGATTATTTCCTGTTGCACCTTAAAGTAGAAACTCGACCGATTACAATGGTGTGTGTACTTTTCCCCTAGGCCATTCCAGTTATTCGTTTCTAGCATCAGAATTGCGAAAATTTTGATGGTTTCTCAGCCGTTCCTTAATTTCAAACTCCCATATCTCGCGAACGGTTTGACGAACTCGCGAAATTCCTGTTGCATCTGAAAGTAGACACTCGCCCGATTGCAATGGTATGTCTATTTTTCTCCTAGGCCATTCCAGTTATTGGTTTCGAGTATCAGACTTGCGAAAATTTTGATGGTTTCTCAAGCATTCCTTAACTTCAATGTCCCATATCTCGCGAACGGATTGATGAACTCGAGAAATTCCTGTTGCATCTGAAAGTAAAAACTCGCCCGATTACAAAGGTATGTGTATTTTTGCCCTAGGGATTTGTAGTTATTCGTTTCCAGTATCAGACTTCCGAAAATTGTGATGGTCTCACAACCATTCCTTAACTTCAAACTCCCATATCTCGCGAACAGATTGACGAACTCGAGGAATTCCTGTTGCATGTGAAAGTAGAAACTCCCCCCATTACAATGGTGTGTGTACTTTTCCCCTAGGCCATTCCAGTTATTTGTTTCGAGTATCAGACTTGCGAAAATTTTGATGGTTTCACAAGCATTCCTTAACTTCAAACTCCCATATCTCGCGAACGGATTGACGAACTCGAGAAATTCCTGTTGCATTTGAAAGTAGAAACTTGCCCGATTACAAAGGTGTGTGTACTTTTCCCCTAGGCCATTCCAGTTATTAGTTTCGAGTATCAGACTTGCGAAAACTTTGATGGTTTCTCAACCATTCCTTAACATCAAACTCCCATATCTCGCGAACGGATTGACGAACACGAGATATTCCGGTTTCGTCTGGAAGAAGAAACTCTCCCGATTACAACGGTATGTTTGTTTTTCCCCTAAGCCTTTGTAGTTATTGGTTTCGAGTATCAGACTTGCGAAAATTTTGATGGTTTCTCAACCATTCCTCAACTTCAAACTCCCATATCTCGCGAACGGATTGACGATCTCGCGAAATTCCTGCTGCATCTGAAAGTAGAAACTCGCCCGATAACAAAGGTATGTCTATTTTTCCCCTAGGCCATTCCTGTTATTGGTTTCGAGTATCAGACTTGCGAAAATTTTGATGGTTTCTCAACCATTCCTTAATTTCAAACTCCCATATCTCGCGAACGGATTGACGAACTCGAGAAATTCCTCTTGCATCTGAAAGCAGAGACTCTTCCGATTACAACGGTATGTGTATTTTTGCCCTAGGCCACAGTAGTTATTGGTTTCGAGTATCAGACTTGCGAAAATTTTGATGGTTTCTCAACCATTCCTTAACTTCAAACTCCGATACCTCGCGAACGGATTGGCGAACTCGAGAAATTCCTGTTGCATCTGAATGTAGAAACTCGCACCATTACAATGGTGTGTGTACTTTTCCCCTAGGCCATTCCAGTTATTGGATTTGAGTATCACACTTGCGAAAATTTTGATGGTTTCTCAAGCATTCCTTAACTTCAAACTCCCATATCTCGCGAACGAATTGACGAACTCGAGAAATTCCTGTTGTATCTGAAAGCAGAAGCTCGCTGGATTACAATGGTATGTGTGTTTTTGCCCTGGGCCACAGTAGTTATTGGTTTCGAGTATCAGACTCGCGAAAATTTTGATGGTTTCTCAACCTTTCATTAACTTCAAACTCCTATATCTCGCGAACGGATTGACGAACTTGAGAAATTCCTGTTGCATCCGAAAGTAGAAACTCTACCGATTACAGGGGTAGGTGTATTTTTCCCCTTGGGCTTTGTAGTTATTGGTTTCGCACGTCAGATTTGCGCAAATTTTGATGGTTTCTCAAGCATTCCTTAACTTCAAACTCCCATATCTCGCGAACGGATTGACGAACTCGAGAAACTCCTGCTGTATCTGAAAGTAGAAAGTCGCCCGTTTACATAGGTATGTGTATTTTTCCCCTAGGCCATAGTAGTTATTGGTTTCGAGTATCAGACTTGCGAAAATTGTGATGGTTTCTCAACCATTCCTTAACTTCAAACTCCCATATCTCGCGAACGGATTGACGAACACGAGATATTCCGGTTGCATCTGGAAGAAGAAACTCTCCCGATTACAACGGTATGTTTATTTTTGCCCTAGGCCATAGTAGTTATTGGTTTCGAGTATCAGATTTGCGAAAATTTTGATGGTTTCTCAAGCATTCCTTAACTTCGAACTCCCATATCTCGGGAACGGATTGACGAACTCGATTATTTCCAGTTGCATCTGAAAGTAGAAACTCGACCGATTACAATGGTGTGTGTACTTTTCCCCTAGGTCATTCCAGTTATTCGTTTCTAGCATCGGAATTGCCAAAATTTTGATGGTTTCTCAACCATTCCTTAACTTCAAACTCCCATATCTCGCGAACGGATTGACGAACTCGAGAAATTCCTGCTGCATCTGAAAGTAGAAAGTCGCCCGTTTACATATGTATGTGTATTTTTCCCCTAGGCCATAGTAGTTATTCGTTTCTAGCATCGGAATTGCCAACATTTTGATGGTTTCTCAACCATTCCTTAACTTCAAACTCCCATATCTCGCGAAAGGATTGACGAACTCGAGAAATTCCTGTTGCATCTGAAACCAGAAACTCGTCCGATTATAACGGTATGTGTATTTTTGCCCTAGGCCATAGTAGTTATTGGTTTCGAGTATCAGATTTGCGAAAATTTTGATGGTTTCTCAAGCATTCCTTAACTTCAAACTCCCATATCTCGGGAACGGATTGACGAACTCGATCATTTCTTGTTGCATCTGAAAGTAGAAACTCGACCGATTACAATGGTGTGTGTACTTTTCCCCTAGGTCATTCCAGTTATTCGATTCTAGCATCAGAATTGCGAAAATTTTGATGGTTTCTCAACCATTCCTTAACTTCAAACTCCCATATCTCGCGAACGGATTGACGAACACGAGATATTCCGGTTTCGTCTGGAAGAAGAAACTCTCCCGATTACAACGGTATGTTTATTTTTCCCCTAAGCCTTTGTAGTTATTGGTTTCGAGTATCAGAATTGCGAAAATTTTGATGGTTTCTCAACCATTCCTCAACTTCAAACTCCCATATCTCGCGAACGGATTGACGATCTCGCGAAATTCCTGCTGCATCTGAAAGTAGAAACTCGCCCGATTACAAAGGTATGTCTATTTTTCCCCTAGGCCATTCCAGTTATTGGTTTCGAGTATCAGACTTGCGAAAATTTTGATGGTTTCTCAACCATTCCTTAATTTCAAACTCCCATATCTCGCGAACGGATTGACGAACTCGAGAAATTCCTCTTGCATCTGAAAGCAGAGACTCTTCCGATTACAACGGTATGTGTATTTTTGCCCTAGGCCACAGTAGTTATTGGTTTCGAGTATCAGACTTGCGAAAATTTTGATGGTTTCTCAACCATTCCTTAACTTCAAACTCCGATACCTCGCGAACGGATTGGCGAACTCGAGAAATTCCTGTTGCATCTGAATGTAGAAACTCGCACCATTACAATGGTGTGTGTACTTTTCCCCTAGGCCATTCCAGTTATTGGTTTCGAGTATCACACTTGCGAAAATTTTGATGGTTTCTCAAGCATTCCTTAACTTCAAACTCCCATATCTCGCGAACGAATTGACGAACTCGAGAAATTCCTGTTGTATCTGAAAGCAGAAGCTCGCTGGATTACAATGGTATGTGTGTTTTTGCCCTGGGCCAGAGTAGTTATTGGTTTCGAGTATCAGACTTGCGAAAATTTTGATGGTTTCTCAACCTTTCATTAACTTCAAACTCCTATATCTCGCGAACGGATTGACGAACTTGAGAAATTCCTGTTGCATCCGAAAGTAGAAACTCTACCGATTACAGGGGTAGGTGTATTTTTCCCCTTGGGCTTTGTAGTTATTGGTTTCGCACGTCAGACTTGCGCAAATTTTGATGGTTTCTCAAGCATTCCTTAACTTCAAACTCCCATATCTCGCGAACGGATTGACGAACACGAGATATTCCGGTTGCATCTGGAAGAAGAAACTCTCCCGATTACAACGGTATGTGTATTTTTGCCCTAGGCCATAGTAGTTATTGGTTTCGAGTATCAGATTTGCGAAAATTTTGATGGTTTCTCAAGCATTCCTTAACTTCGAACTCCCATATCTCGGGAACGGATTGACGAACTCGATTATTTCCAGTTGCAACTGAAAGTAGAAACTCGACCGATTACAATGGTGTGTGTACTTTTCCCCTAGGTCATTCCAGTTATTCGTTTCTAGCATCGGAATTGCCAAAATTTTGATGGTTTCTCAAGCATTCCTTAACTTCAAACTCCCATATCTCGCGAACGGATTGACGAACACGAGATATTCCGGTTGCATCTGAAACCAGAAACTCGTCCGATTATAACGGTATGTGTATTTTTGCCCTAGGCCATAGTAGTTATTGGTTTCGAGTATCAGATTTGCGAAAATTTTGATGGTTTCTCAAGCATTCCTTAACTTCAAACTCCCATATCTCGGGAACGGATTGACGAACTCGATCATTTCCTGTTGCATCTGAAAGTAGAAACTCGACCGATTACAATGGTGTGTGTACTTTTCCCCTAGGTCATTCCAGTTATTCGATTCTAGCATCAGAATTGCGAAAATTTTGATGGTTTCTCAACCATTCCTTAACTTCAAACTCCCCTATCTCGCGAACTAATTGACGAATTCGAGAAATTCCTGTTGCATCTGAAACCAGAAACTCGCCCGATTACAAGGGTATGTGTATTTTTCCCCTAAGCCTTTGTCGTTATTGGTTTCGAGTATCAGACTTGCGAAAATTTTGATGGTTTCTCAACAGTTCCTTAATTTCAAACTCCCATGTCTCGCGAACGGATTGATGAACTCGAGAAATTCCTGTTGCATCTAAAAGCAGAAACTCGCTCGATTACAACGGTATGTGTATTTTTGCCCTAGGCCATAGTAGTTATTGGTTTCGAGTATCAGACTTGCGAAAATTTTGATGGTTTCTCAACCATTCCTTAACTTCAAACTCCGATACCTCGCGAACGGATTGGCGAACTCGAGAAATTCCTGTTGCATCTGAAAGTAGAAACTCGCACCATTACAATGGTGTGTGTACTTTTCCCCTAGGCCATTCCAGTTATTGGTTTCGAGTATCACACTTGCGAAAATTTTGATGGTTTCTCAAGCATTCCTTAACTTCAAACTCCCATATCTCGCGAACGAATTGACGAACTCGAGAAATTCCTGTTGCATCTGAAATCAGAAACTCGCTGGATTACAATGGTATGTGTGTTTTTGCCCTAGGCCACAGTAGTTATTGGTTTCGAGTATCAGACTTGCGAAAATTTTGATGGTTTCTCAACCTTTCATTAACTTCAAACTCCTATATCTCGCGAACGGATTGACGAACTTGAGAAATTCCTGTTGCATCCGAAAGTAGAAACGCTACCGATTACAAAGGTAGGTGTATTTTTCCCCTAGGGCTTTGTAGTTATTGGTTTCGCACGTCAGACTTGCGCAAATTTTGATGGTTTCTCAAGCATTCCTTAACTTCAAACTCCCATATCTCGCGAACGGATTGACGAACTCGAGAAACTCCTGCTGCATCTGAAAGTAGAAAGTCGCCCGTTTACAACGGTATGTCTATTTTTCCCCTAAGCCTTTGTAGCTATTGGTTTCGAGTATCAGACTTGCGAAAATTGTGATGGTTTCTCAACCATTCCTTAACTTCAAACTCCCATATCTCGCGAACGGATTGACGAACTCGAGAAATTCCTGCTGCATCTGAAAGTAGAAACTCGCCCGATTACAACGGTATGTGTTTTTTTGCCCTAGGCCATTGTAGTTATTGGTTTCGAGCACCAGACTTGCGAAAATTTTGATGGTTTCTCAAGCATTCCTTAACTTCAAACTCACATATCTCGCGAACGGATTGCCGAATCCGAAAGTTTCTGTTGCATCTGAAAGTAGAAACTCTCCCGATTACAACGGTATGTGTATTTTTCCCCTAGGCCATTCCCGTTATTGGTTTCGAGTATCAGACTTGCGAAAATTTTGATGGTTTCTCAACCGTTGCTTAATTTCAAACTCCCATACATCGCGAACGGATTGGCGAACTCGATTATTTCCTGTTGCACCTTAAAGTAGAAACTCGACCGATTACAATGGTGTGTGTACTTTTCCCCTAGGCCATTCCAGTTATTCGTTTCTAGCATCAGAATTGCGAAAATTTTGATGGTTTCTCAGCCGTTCCTTAATTTCAAACTCCCATATCTCGCGAACGGTTTGACGAACTCGCGAAATTCCTGTTGCATCTGAAAGTAGACACTCGCCCGACTGCAATGGTATGTCTATTTTTCTCCTAGGCCATTCCAGTTATTGGTTTCGAGTATCAGACTTGCGAAAATTTTGATGGTTTCTCAAGCATTCCTTAACTTCAATGTCCCATATCTCGCGAACGGATTGATGAACTCGAGAAATTCCTGTTGCATCTGAAAGTAAAAACTCGCCCGATTACAAAGGTATGTGTATTTTTGCCCTAGGGATTTGTAGTTATTCGTTTCCAGTATCAGACTTCCGAAAATTGTGATGGTCTAACAACCATTCCTTAACTTCAAACTCCCATATCTCGCGAACAGATTGACGAACTCGAGGAATTCCTGTTGCATGTGAAAGTAGAAACTCCCCCCATTACAATGGTGTGTGTACTTTTCCCCTAGGCCATTCCAGTTATTTGTTTCGAGTATCAGACTTGCGAAAATTTTGATGGTTTCACAAGCATTCCTTAACTTCAAACTCCCATATCTCGCGAACGGATTGACGAACTCGAGAAATTCCTGTTGCATTTGAAAGTAGAAACTTGCCCGATTACAAAGGTGTGTGTACTTTTCCCCTAGGCCATTCCAGTTATTAGTTTCGAGTATCAGACTTGCGAAAACTTTGATGGTTTCTCAACCATTCCTTAACATCAAACTCCCATATCTCGCGAACGGATTGACGAACACGAGATATTCCGGTTTCGTCTGGAAGAAGAAACTCTCCCGATTACAACGGTATGTTTGTTTTTCCCCTAAGCCTTTGTAGTTATTGGTTTCGAGTATCAGACTTGCGAAAATTTTGATGGTTTCTCAACCATTCCTCAACTTCAAACTCCCATATCTCGCGAACGGATTGACGATCTCGCGAAATTCCTGCTGCATCTGAAAGTAGAAACTCGCCCGATAACAAAGGTATGTCTATTTTTCCCCTAGGCCATTCCTGTTATTGGTTTCGAGTATCAGACTTGCGAAAATTTTGATGGTTTCTCAACCATTCCTTAATTTCAAACTCCCATATCTCGCGAACGGATTGACGAACTCGAGAAATTCCTCTTGCATCTGAAAGCAGAGACTCTTCCGATTACAACGGTATGTGTATTTTTGCCCTAGGCCACAGTAGTTATTGGTTTCGAGTATCAGACTTGCGAAAATTTTGATGGTTTCTCAACCATTCCTTAACTTCAAACTCCGATACCTCGCGAACGGATTGGCGAACTCGAGAAATTCCTGTTGCATCTGAATGTAGAAACTCGCACCATTACAATGGTGTGTGTACTTTTCCCCTAGGCCATTCCAGTTATTGGTTTCGAGTATCACACTTGCGAAAATTTTGATGGTTTCTCAAGCATTCCTTAACTTCAAACTCCCATATCTCGCGAACGAATTGACGAACTCGAGAAATTCCTGTTGTATCTGAAAGCAGAAACTCGCTGGATTACAATGGTATGTGTGTTTTTGCCCTGGGCCACAGTAGTTATTGGTTTCGAGTATCAGACTTGCGAAAATTTTGATGGTTTCTCAACCTTTCATTAACTTCAAACTCCTATATCTCGCGAACGGATTGACGAACTTGAGAAATTCCTGTTGCATCCGAAAGTAGAAACTCTACCGATTACAAGGGTAGGTGTATTTTTCCCCTTGGGCTTTGTAGTTATTGGTTTCGCACGTCAGACTTGCGCAAATTTTGATGGTTTCTCAAGCATTCCTTAACTTCAAACTCCCATATCTCGCGAACGGATTGACGAACTCGAGAAACTCCTGCTGTATCTGAAAGTAGAAAGTCGCCCGTTTACGTAGGTATGTGTATTTTTCCCCTAGGCCATAGTAGTTATTGGTTTCGAGTATCAGACTTGCGAAAATTGTGATGGTTTCTCAACCATTCCTTAACTTCAAACTCCCATATCTCGCGAACGGATTGACGAACTCGAGAAATTGCTGTTGCATCTGAAACCAGAAACTCGTCCGATTATAACGGTATGTGTATTTTTGCCCTAGGCCATAGTAGTTATTGGTTTCGAGTATCAGATTTGCGAAAATTTTGATGGTTTCTCAAGCATTCCTTAACTTCAAACTCCCATATCTCGGGAACGGATTGACGAACTCGATCATTTCCTGTTGCATCTGAAAGTAGAAACTCGACCGATTACAATGGTGTGTGTACTTTTCCCCTAGGTCATTCCAGTTATTCGATTCTAGCATCAGAATTGCGAAAATTTTGATGGTTTCTCAACCATTCCTTAACTTCAAACTCCCATATCTCGCGAACGGATTGACGAACACGAGATATTCCGGTTTCGTCTGGAAGAAGAAACTCTCCCGATTACAACGGTATGTTTATTTTTCCCCTAAGCCTTTGTAGTTATTGGTTTCGAGTATCAGACTTGCGAAAATTTTGATGGTTTCTCAACCATTCCTCAACTTCAAACTCCCATATCTCGCGAACGGATTGACGATCTCGCGAAATTCCTGCTGCATCTGAAAGTAGAAACTCGCCCGATTACAAAGGTATGTCTATTTTTCCCCTAGGCCATTCCATTTATTGGTTTCGAGTATCAGACTTGCGAAAATTTTGATGGTTTCTCAACCATTCCTTAATTTCAAACTCCCATATCTCGCGAACGGATTGACGAACTCGAGAAATTCCTCTTGCATCTGAAAGCAGAGACTCTTCCGATTACAACGGTATGTGTATTTTTGCCCTAGGCCACAGTAGTTATTGGTTTCGAGTATCAGACTTGCGAAAATTTTGATGGTTTCTCAACCATTCCTTAACTTCAAACTCCGATACCTCGCGAACGGATTGGCGAACTCGAGAAATTCCTGTTGCATCTGAATGTAGAAACTCGCACCATTACAATGGTGTGTGTACTTTTCCCCTAGGCCATTCCAGTTATTGGATTCGAGTATCACACTTGCGAAAATTTTGATGGTTTCTCAAGCATTCCTTAACTTCAAACTCCCATATCTCGCGAACGAATTGACGAACTCGAGAAATTCCTGTTGTATCTGAAAGCAGAAGCTCGCTGGATTACAATGGTATGTGTGTTTTTGCCCTGGGCCACAGTAGTTATTGGTTTCGAGTATCAGACTCGCGAAAATTTTGATGGTTTCTCAACCTTTCATTAACTTCAAACTCCTATATCTCGCGAACGGATTGACGAACTTGAGAAATTCCTGTTGCTTCCGAAAGTAGAAACTCTACCGATTACAGGGGTAGGTGTATTTTTCCCCTTGGGCTTTGTAGTTATTGGTTTCGCACGTCAGATTTGCGCAAATTTTGATGGTTTCTCAAGCATTCCTTAACTTCAAACTCCCATATCTCGCGAACGGATTGACGAACTCGAGAAACTCCTGCTGTATCTGAAAGTAGAAAGTCGCCCGTTTACATAGGTATGTGTATTTTTCCCCTAGGCCATAGTAGTTATTGGTTTCGAGTATCAGACTTGCGAAAATTGTGATGGTTTCTCAACCATTCCTTAACTTCAAACTCCCATATCTCGCGAACGGATTGACGAACACGAGATATTCCGGTTGCATCTGGAAGAAGAAACTCTCCCGATTACAACGGTATGTTTATTTTTGCCCTAGGCCATAGTAGTTATTGGTTTCGAGTATCAGATTTGCGAAAATTTTGATGGTTTCTCAAGCATTCCTTAACTTCGAACTCCCATATCTCGGGAACGGATTGACGAACTCGATTATTTCCAGTTGCATCTGAAAGTAGAAACTCGACCGATTACAATGGTGTGTGTACTTTTCCCCTAGGTCATTCCAGTTATTCGTTTCTAGCATCGGAATTGCCAAAATTTTGATGGTTTCTCAACCATTCCTTAAATTCAAACTCCCATATCTCGCGAACGGATTGACGAACTCGAGAAATTCCTGCTGCATCTGAAAGTAGAAAGTCGCCCGTTTACATATGTATGTGTATTTTTCCCCTAGGCCATAGTAGTTATTCGTTTCTAGCATCGGAATTGCCAACATTTTGATGGTTTCTCAACCATTCCTTAACTTCAAACTCCCATATCTCGCGAAAGGATTGACGAACTCGAGAAATTCCTGTTGCATCTGAAACCAGAAACTCGTCCGATTATAACGGTATGTGTATTTTTGCCCTAGGCCATAGTAGTTATTGGTTTCGAGTATCAGATTTGCGAAAATTTTGATGGTTTCTCAAGCATTCCTTAACTTCAAACTCCCATATCTCGGGAACGGATTGACGAACTCGATCATTTCCTGTTGCATCTGAAAGTAGAAACTCGACCGATTACAATGGTGTGTGTACTTTTCCCCTAGGTCATTCCAGTTATTCGATTCTAGCATCAGAATTGCGAAAATTTTGATGGTTTCTCAACCATTCCTTAACTTCAAACTCCCATATCTCGCGAACTGATTGACGAATTAGAGAAATTCCTGTTGCATCTGAAACCAGAAACTCGCCCGATTAAAAGGGTATGTGTATTTTTCCCCTAAGCCTTTGTCGTTATTGGTTTCGAGTATCAGACTTGCGAAAATTTTGATGGTTTCTCAACCGTTCCTTAATTTCAAACTCCCATGTCTCGCGAACGGATTGATGAACTCGAGAAATTCCTGTTGCATCTAAAAGCAGAAACTCGCTCGATTACAACGGTATGTGTATTTTTGCCCTAGGCCATAGTAGTTATTGGTTTCGAGTATCAGACTTGCGAAAATTTTGATGGTTTCTCAACCATTCCTTAACTTCAAACTCCGATACCTCGCGAACGGATTGGCGAACTCGAGAAATTCCTGTTGCATCTGAAAGTAGAAACTCGCACCATTACAATGGTGTGTGTACTTTTCCCCTAGGCCATTCCAGTTATTGGTTTCGAGTATCACACTTGCGAAAATTTTGATGGTTTCTCAAGCATTCCTTAACTTCAAACTCCCATATCTCGCGAACGAATTGACGAACTCGAGAAATTCCTGTTGCATCTGAAATCAGAAACTCGCTGGATTACAATGGTATGTGTGTTTTTGCCCTAGGCCACAGTAGTTATTGGTTTCGAGTATCAGACTTGCGAAAATTTTGATGGTTTCTCAACCTTTCATTAACTTCAAACTCCTATATCTCGCGAACGGATTGACGAACTTGAGAAATTCCTGTTGCATCCGAAAGTAGAAACTCTACCGATTACAAAGGTAGGTGTATTTTTCCCCTAGGGCTTTGTAGTTATTGGTTTCGCAAGTCAGACTTGCGCAAATTTTGATGGTTTCTCAAGCATTCCTTAACTTCAAACTCCCATATCTCGCGAACGGATTGACGAACTCGAGAAACTCCTGCTGCATCTGAAAGTAGAAAGTCGCCCGTTTACAACGGTATGTCTATTTTTCCCCTAAGCCTTTGTAGCTATTGGTTTCGAGTATCAGACTTGCGAAAATTGTGATGGTTTCTCAACCATTCCTTAACTTCAAACTCCCATATCTCGCGAACGGATTGACGAACTCGAGAAACTCCTGCTGCATCTGAAAGTAGAAAGTCGCCCGTTTACAACGGTATGTCTATTTTTCCCCTAAGCCTTTGTAGCTATTGGTTTCGAGTATCAGACTTGCGAAAATTGTGATGGTTTCTCAACCATTCCTTAACTTCAAACTCCCATATCTCGCGAACGGATTGACGAGCTCGAGAAATTCCTGTTGCATCTGAAAGTATAAACTCGCCCGATTACAATGGTGTGTGTACTTTTCCCCTAGGCCATTCCAGTTATTGGTTTCGAGTATCAGACTTGCGAAAATTTTGATGGTTTCTCAAGCATTCCTTAACTTCAAACTCACATATCTCGCGAACGGATTGCCGAATCCGAAAGTTTCTGTTGCATCTGAAAGTAGAAACTCTCCCGATTACAACGGTATGTGTATTTTTACCCTAGGCCATTCCCGTTATTGGTTTCGAGTATCAGACTTGCGAAAATTTTGATGGTTTCTCAACCGTTCCTTAATTTCAAACTCCCATACATCGCGAACGGATTGGCGAACTCGATTATTTCCTGTTGCACCTTAAAGTAGAAACTCGACCGATTACAATGGTGTGTGTACTTTTCCCCTAGGCCATTCCAGTTATACGTTTCTAGCATCAGAATTGCGAAAATTTTGATGGTTTCTCAGCCGTTCCTTAATTTCAAACTCCCATATCTCGCGAACGGTTTGACGAACTCGCGAAATTCCTGTTGCATCTGAAAGTAGACACTCGCCCGATTGCAAAGGTATGTCTATTTTTCCCCTAGGCCATTCCAGTTATTGGTTTCGAGTATCAGACTTGCGAAAATTTTGATGGTTTCTCAAGCATTCCTTAACTTCAATGTCCCATATCTCGCGAACGGATTGATGAACTCGAGAAATTCCTGTTGCATCTGAAAGTAAAAACTCGCCCGATTACAAAGGTATGTGTATTTTTGCCCTAGGGATTTGTAGTTATTCGTTTCGAGTATCAGACTTCCGAAAATTGTGATGGTCTCACAACCATTCCTTAACTTCAAACTCCCATATCTCGCGAACAGATTGACGAACTCGAGGAATTCCTGTTGCATGTGAAAGTAGAAACTCCCCCCATTACAATGGTGTGTGTACTTTTCCCCTAGGCCATTCCAGTTATTTGTTTCGAGTATCAGACTTGCGAAAATTTTGATGGTTTCACAAGCATTCCTTAACTTCAAACTCCCATATCTCGCGAACGGATTGACGAACTCGAGAAATTCCTGTTGCATTTGAAAGTAGAAACTTGCCCGATTACAAAGGTGTGTGTACTTTTCCCCTAGGCCATTCCAGTTATTAGTTTCGAGTATCAGACTTGCGAAAATTTTGATGGTTTCTCAAGCATTCGTTAACTTCAAACTCCCATATCTCGCGAACGGATTGACGAACTCGCGAAATTCCTGTTGCATCTGAAAGTAGAAACTGGCCCGATTGCAAAGGTATGTCTATTTTTCCCCTAGGCCATTCCAGTTATTGGTTTCGAGTATCAGACTTGCGAAAATTTTGATGGTTTCTCAACCATTCCTTAACTTCAAACTCCCATATCTCGCGAACGGATTGACGAGCTCGAGAAATTCCTGTTGCATCTGAAAGTATAAACTCGCCCGATTACAATGGTGTGTGTACTTTTCCCCTAGGCCATTCCAGTTATTGGTTTCGAGTATCAGACTTGCGAAAATTTTGATGGTTTCTCAAGCATTCCTTAACTTCAATGTCCCATATCTCGCGAACGGATTGATGAACTCGAGAAATTCCTGTTGCATCTGAAAGTATAAACTCGCCCGATTACAAAGTTATGTGTATTTTTCCCCTAGGGATTTGTAGTTATTCGTTTCGAGTATCAGACTTCCGAAAATTGTGATGGTCTCACAACCATTCCATAACTTCAAACACCCATATCTCGCGAACAGATTGACGAACTCGAGGAATTCCTGTTGCATGTGAAAGTAGATACTCCCCCCATTACAATGGTGTGTGTACTTTTCCCCTAGGCCATTCCAGTTATTTGTTTCGAGTATCAGACTTGCGAAAATTTTGATGGTTTCTCAAGCATTCGTTAACTTCAAACTCCCATATCTCGCGAACGGATTGACGAACTCGCGAAATTCCTGTTGCATCTGAAAGTAGAAACTGGCCCGATTGCAAAGGTATGTCTATTTTTCCCCTAGGCCATTCCAGTTATTGGTTTCGAGTATCAGACTTACGAAAATTTTGATGGTTTCTCAACCATTCCTTAACTTCAAACTCCCATATCTCGCGAACGGATTGACGAGCTCGAGAAATTCCTGTTGCATCTGAAAGTATAAACTCGCCCGATTACAATGGTGTGTGTATTTTTCCCCTAGGCCATTCCAGTTATTGGTTTCGAGTATCAGACTTGCGAAAATTTTGATGGTTTCTCAAGCATTCCTTAACTTCAAACTCCCATATCTCACGAACGGATTGTCGAACTCGAGAAATTCCTGTTGCATCTGAAAGTATAAACTCGCCCGATTACAAAGGTATGTGTATTTTTCCCCTAGGGATTTGTAGTTATTCGTTTCGAGTATCAGACTTCCGAAAATTGTGATGGTCTCACAACAATTCCTTAACTTCAAACTCCCATATCTCGCGAACGGATTGACGAACTCGCGAAATTCCTGTTGCATCTGAAAGTAGAAACTGGCCCGATTGCAAAGGTATGTCTATTTTTCCCCTAGGCCATTCCAGTTATTGGTTTCGAGTATCAGACTTGCGAAAATTTTGATGGTTTCTCAACCATTCCTTAACTTCAAACTCCCATATCTCGCGAACGGATTGACGAACTCGAGAAATTCCTGTTGCATTTGAAAGTAGAAACTTGCCCGATTACAAAGGTGTGTGTATTTTTCCCCTAGGGATTTGTAGTTATTCGTTTCGAGTATCAGACTTCCGAAAATTGTGATGGTCTCACAACAATTCCTTAACTTCAAACTCCCATATCTCGCGAACGGATTGACGAACTCGCGAAATTCCTGTTGCATCTGAAAGTAGAAACTGGCCCGATTGCAAAGGTATGTCTGTTTTTCCCCTAGGCCATTCCAGTTATTGGTTTCGAGTATCAGACTTGCGAAAATTTTGATGGTTTCTCAACCATTCCTTAACTTCAAACTCCCATATCTCGCGAACGGATTGACGAGCTCGAGAAATTCCTGTTGCATCTGAAAGTATAAACTCGCCCGATTACAATGGTGTGTGTACTTTTCCCCTAGGCCATTCCAGTTATTGGTTTCGAGTATCAGACTTGCGAAAATTTTGATGGTTTCTCAACCATTCCTTAACTTCAAACTCCCATATCTCGCGAACAGATTGACGAACTCGAGGAATTCCTGTTGCATGTGAAAGTAGAAACACGCCCCATTACAAAGGTGCGTGTACTTTTCCCCTAGGCCATTCCAGTTATTGGTTTCGAGTATCAGACTTGCGAAAATTTTGATGGTTTCACAAGCATTCCTTAACTTCAAACTCCCATATCTCGCGAACGGATTGTCGAACTCGAGAAATTCCTGTTGCATCTGAAAGTATAAACTCGCCCGATTACAAAGGTATGTGTATTTTTCCCCTAGGGATTTGTAGTTATTCGTTTCGAGTATCAGACTTCCGAAAATTGTGATGGTCTCACAACAATTCCTTAACTTCAAACTCCAATATCTCGCGAACGGATTGACGAACTCGCGAAATTCCTGTTGCATCTGAAAGTAGAAACTGGCCCGATTGCAAAGGTATGTCTATTTTTCCCCTAGGCCATTCCAGTTATTGGTTTCGAGTATCAGACTTGCGAAAATTTTGATGGTTTCTCAACCATTCCTTAACTTCAAACTCCCATATCTCGCGAACGGATTGACGAGCTCGAGAAATTCCTGTTGCATCTGAAAGTATAAACTCGCCCGATTACAATGGTGTGTGTACTTTTCCCCTAGGCCATTCCAGTTATTGGTTTCGAGTATCAGACTTGCGAAAATTTTGATGGTTTCTCAACCATTCCTTAACTTCAAACTCCCATATCTCGCGAACAGATTGACGAACTCGAGGAATTCCTGTTGCATGTGAAAGTAGAAACTCGCCCCATTACAAAGGTGCGTGTACTTTTCCCCTAGGCCATTCCAGTTATTGGTTTCGAGTATCAGACTTGCGAAAATTTTGATGGTTTCACAAGCATTCCTTAACTTCAAACTCCCATATCTCGCGAACGGATTGACGAACTCGAGAAATTCCTGTTGCATTTGAAAGTAGAAACTTGCCCGATTACAAAGGTATGTGCATTTTTCCCTAGGCCATGGTAGTTATTGGTTTCGAGTATCAGAAATGCGAAAATTTTGATGGTTTCTCAACCATTCCTTAACTTCAAACTCCCATATCTCGCGAACGGATTGACGAGCTCGTGAAATTCCTGTTGCATCTGAAAGTATAAACTCGCCCGATTGCAACGGTATCTGTATTTTTGCCCTAGGCCATTGTAGTTATTGGTTTCGAGTATCAGACTTGCGAAAATTTTGATGGTTTCCCAACCATTCCTTAACTTCAAACTCCGATACCTCGCGAACGGATCGACGAACTCGATCATTTCCTGTTGCATCTGAAATTTGAAAGTCTACCGATTACAATGGTGTGTGTACTTTTCCCCTAGGTCATTCCCGTTATTGGTTTCGAGTATCAGACTTGCGAAAATTTTGATGGTTTCTCAACCGTTCCTTAACTTCAAACTCCCATATCTTGCGAACGGATTGATGAACTCGAGAAATTCCTCTTGCATCTGAAACCAGAAGCTCGTCCGATTACAACGGTATGTGTATTTCTACCCTAGGCCACAGTAGTTATAGGTTTCGAGTATCAGACTAGCGAAAATTTTGATGGTTTCTCAACCATTCCTAAACTTCAAACTCCGTTACCTCGCGAACAGATTGTCGAACTCGAGAAGTTCCTTTCGCCTCTGAAAGTAGAAACTTGCCAGATTACAATGGTGTGTGTCCTTTTCCCCTAGGCCGTTCCAGTTATTGGTTTCGAGTATCAGACTTGCAAAAATTTTGATGGTTTCTCAACCATTCCTTAACTTCAAACTCCCATATCTCGCGAACGGATTGACGATCTCGAGAAATTCCTGTTGCATCTGAAAGTAGAAACTCGCCCTATTACAATGGTGTGTGTACTTTTCTCCTACGCCATTGCAGTTATTGGTTTCGAGTATCAGACTTGCGAAAATTTTGATGGTTTCTCAACCATTCCTTAACTTCAAACTCCCATATCTCGCGAACGGATTGACGAACTCAAGAAATTCCTGTTGCATTTGAAAGTAGAAACTTGCCCGATTACAAAGGTGTGTGTATTTTTCCCCTAGGGATTTGTAGTTATTCGTTTCGAGTATCAGACTTCCGAAAATTGTGATGGTCTCACAACAATTCCTTAACTTCAAACTCCCATATCTCGCGAACGGATTGACGAACTCGCGAAATTCCTGTTGCATCTGAAAGTAGAAACTGGCCCGATTGCAAAGGTATGTCTGTTTTTCCCCTAGGCCATTCCAGTTATTGGTTTCGAGTATCAGACTTGCGAAAATTTTGATGGTTTCTCAACCATTCCTTAACTTCAAACTCCCATATCTCGCGAACGGATTGACGAGCTCGAGAAATTCCTGTTGCATCTGAAAGTATAAACTCGCCCGATTACAATGGTGTGTGTACTTTTCCCCTAGGCCATTCCAGTTATTGGTTTCGAGTATCAGACTTGCGAAAATTTTGATGGTTTCTCAACCATTCCTTAACTTCAAACTCCCATATCTCGCGAACAGATTGACGAACTCGAGGAATTCCTGTTGCATGTGAAAGTAGAAACTCGCCCCATTACAAAGGTGCGTGTACTTTTCCCCTAGGCCATTCCAGTTATTGGTTTCGAGTATCAGACTTGCGAAAATTTTGATGGTTTCACAAGCATTCCTTAACTTCAAACTCCCATATCTCGCGAACGGATTGTCGAACTCGCGAAATTCCTGTTGCATCTGAAAGTATAAACTCGCCCGATTACAAAGGTATGTGTATTTTTCCCCTAGGGATTTGTAGTTATTCGTTTCGAGTATCAGACTTCCGAAAATTGTGATGGTCTCACAACAATTCCTTAACTTCAAACTCCAATATCTCGCGAACGGATTGACGAACTCGCGAAATTCCTGTTGCATCTGAAAGTAGAAACTGGCCCGATTGCAAAGGTATGTCTATTTTTCCCCTAGGCCATTCCAGTTATTGGTTTCGAGTATCAGACTTGCGAAAATTTTGATGGTTTCTCAACCATTCCTTAACTTCAAACTCCCATATCTCGCGAACGGATTGACGAGCTCGAGAAATTCCTGTTGCATCTGAAAGTATAAACTCGCCCGATTACAATGGTGTGTGTACTTTTCCCCTAGGCCATTCCAGTTATTGGTTTCGAGTATCAGACTTGCGAAAATTTTGATGGTTTCTCAACCATTCCTTAACTTCAAACTCCCATATCTCGCGAACAGATTGACGAACTCGAGGAATTCCTGTTGCATGTGAAAGTAGAAACTCGCCCCATTACAAAGGTGCGTGTACTTTTCCCCTAGGCCATTCCAGTTATTGGTTTCGAGTATCAGACTTGCGAAAATTTTGATGGTTTCACAAGCATTCCTTAACTTCAAACTCCCATATCTCGCGAACGGATTGACGAACTCGAGAAATTCCTGTTGCATTTGAAAGTAGAAACTTGCCCGATTACAAAGGTATGTGCATTTTTCCCTAGGCCATGGTAGTTATTGGTTTCGAGTATCAGAAATGCGAAAATTTTGATGGTTTCTCAACCATTCCTTAACTTCAAACTCCCATATCTCGCGAACGGATTGACGAGCTCGTGAAATTCCTGTTGCATCTGAAAGTATAAACTCGCCCGATTGCAACGGTATCTGTATTTTTGCCCTAGGCCATTGTAGTTATTGGTTTCGAGTATCAGACTTGCGAAAATTTTGATGGTTTCCCAACCATTCCTTAACTTCAAACTCCGATACCTCGCGAACGGATCGACGAACTCGATCATTTCCTGTTGCATCTGAAATTTGAAAGTCTACCGATTACAATGGTGTGTGTACTTTTCCCCTAGGTCATTCCCGTTATTGGTTTCGAGTATCAGACTTGCGAAAATTTTGATGGTTTCTCAACCGTTCCTTAACTTCAAACTCCCATATCTTGCGAACGGATTGATGAACTCGAGAAATTCCTCTTGCATCTGAAACCAGAAGCTCGTCCGATTACAACGGTATGTGTATTTCTACCCTAGGCCACAGTAGTTATAGGTTTCGAGTATCAGACTAGCGAAAATTTTGATGGTTTCTCAACCATTCCTAAACTTCAAACTCCCATATCTCGCGAACGGATTGACGATCTCGAGAAATTCCTGTTGCATCTGAAAGTAGAAACTCGCCCGATTACAATGGTGTGTGTACTTTTCCCCTACGCCATTGCAGTTATTGGTTTCGAGTATCAGAATTGCGAAAATTTTGATGGTTTCTCAAGCATTCCATAACTTCAAACTCCCATATCTCGCGAACGGATTGACGAACTCGAGAAATTCCTGTTGCATTTGAAAGTAGAAACTTGCCCGATTACAATGGTGTGTGTACTTTTCCCCTAGGCCATTCCAGTTACTGGTTTCGAGTATCACACTTGCGAAAATTTTGATGGTTTCTTAATCATTCCTTAACTTCAAACTCCCATATCTCGCGAACGGCGTGATGAAATCAAGAAATTCCTATTGCATCTGACATTAGAAACTCGCCCCATTACAATGGTGTTTGTACTTTTCCACTAGGCCACTCCAGTTATTGGTTTCGAGTATCAGACTTGAGAAAATTTTGATGGTTTCTCAACCTTTCGTTAACTTCAAACTCCCATATCTCGCGAACGGCTTGACGAACTCGAGAAATTCCTGTTGCATCTGAAGGTAGAAAGTCGCCCGTTTACATAGGTATGTGTATTTTTCCCCTAGGCCATAGAAGTTATTGTTTTCGTGTTTCAGACTTTCGAAAATTGTGATGGTTTCTCAACCATTCCTTAACTTCAAACTCCCATATCTCGCGAACAGATTGACGAACACGAGATATTCCGGTTGCATCTGGAAGAAGAAACTCTCCCGATTACAACGGTATGTGTATTTTCCCCTAAGCCTTTGTAGTTATTGGTTTCTAGTATCAGACTTGCGAAAATTTTGATGGTTTCTCAACCGTTCCTTAATTTCAAACTCCCATATCTCGCGAACGGATTGACGATCTCGAGAAATTCCTGTTGCATCTGAAACCAGAAACTCGTCCGATTATAACGGTATGTGTATTTTTGCCCTAGGCCATAGTAGTTATTGGTTTCGAGTATCAGATTTGCGAAATTTTGATGGTTTCTCAAGCATTCCTTAACTTCAAACTCCCATATCTCGGGAACGGATTGACGAACTCGATTATTTCCAGTTGCAACAGAAAGTATAAACTCGCCCGATTACAAAGGTATGTGTATTTTTCCCCTAGGGCTTTGTAGTTACTGGTTTCGAGTATCAGACTTCCGAAAATTGTGATGGTCTCACAACCATTCCTTAACTTCAAACTCCCATATCTCGCGAACGGATTGACGAACTCGAGGAATTCCTGTTGCATGTGAAAGTAGAAACTCGACTGATTACAATGGTGTGTGTACTTTTGCCCTAGGTCATTCCAGTTATTCGTTTCTAGCATCGGAATTGCCAAAATTTTGATGGTTTCTCAAGCATTCCTTAACTTCAAACTCACATATCTCGCGAACGGATTGCCGAATCCGAAAAATTTCTGTTGCATCTGAAAGTAGAAACTCTTCCGATTACAACGGTATGTGTATTTTTCCCCTAGGCCATTCCCGTTATTGGTTTCGAGTATCAGACTTGCGAAAATTTTGATGGTTTGTCAACCGTTCCTTAATTACAAACTCCCATATCTCGCGAACGGATTGGCGAACTCGATTATTTCCTGTTGCACCTTAAAGTAGAAACTCGACCGATTACAATGGTGTGTGTACTTTTCCCCTAGGTCATTCCAGTTATTCGTTTCTAGCATCAGAATTGCGAAAATTTTGATGGTTTCTCAAGCATTCCTTAACTTCAAACTCCCATATCTCGCGAACGGATTGCCGAATCCGAAAAATTCCTGTTGCATCTGAAAGTAGAATCTCGCCCGATTGCAAAGGTATGTCTATTTTTCCCCTAGGCCATTCCAGTTATTGGTTTCGAGTATCAGACTTGCGAAAATTTTGATGGTTTCACAACCATTCCTTAACTTCAAACTCCCATATCTCGCGAACGGATTGACGAACTCGAGAAGTTCCTATTGCATCTGAAAGTAAAAACTCGCCCGATTACAAAGGTATGTGCATTTTTCCCCTAGGCCATGGTAGTTATTGGTTTCGAGTATCAGACTTGCGAAAATTGTGATGGTTTCTCAACCATTCCTTAATTTCAAACTCCCATATCGCGTGAACGGATTGACGAACTCGAGAAATTCCTGTTGCATCTGAAAGTAGAAACTCGCCCGATTACAATGGTGTGTGTACTTTTCCCCTAGGTCATTCCAGTTATTGGTTTCGAGTATCAGACTTGCGAAAATTTTGACGGTTCCTCAAGCATTCCTTAACTTCAAACTCCCATATCTCGGGAACGGATTGACGAACTCCATCATTTCCTGTTGCATCTGAAAGTAGAAACTCGACCGATTACAATGGTGTGTGTACTTTTCCCCTAGATCATTCCAGTTATTCGTTTCTTGCATCGGAATTGCCAAAATTTTGATGGTTTCTCAACCGTTCCTTAATTTCAAACTCCCATATCTCGCGAACGGATTGACGAACTCGAGAAATTCCTGTTGCATCTGAAAGTAGAAACTCCCCCGATTACAAAGGTATGTCTATTTTTCCCCTAGGCCATTCCAGTTATTGGTTTCGAGTATCAGAATTGCTAAAATTTTGATGGTTTCTCAACCATTCCTTAACTTCAAACTCCCATATCTCGCGAACGGATTGACGAACTCGAGAAATTCCTGTTGCATCTGAAAGAAGAAACTCGCCCGATTACAAAGGAATGTGTATTTTTCCCCTAGGCCTTTGTAGTTATTGGTTTCGAGTATCAGACTTGTGAAAATTTTAATGGTTTCTCAACCATTCCTTCACTTCAAACTCCTATATCTCGTGAACGGATTGAGGAAATCGAGAAATTCCTGTTGCATCTGAAAGAAGAAACTCGCCCGATTACAACGGTATGTGTATTTTTCCCCTAGGCCATTGTAGTTATTGGTTTCGAGTATCAGACTTGTGAAAATTTTGATGGTTTCTTAACCATTCCTTAACTTCAAACTCCCATATCTCGCGAACGGATTGACGAACTCGAGAATTTCCTGTTGCACCTGAAAGCAGAAACTTGCCCGATTACAACGGTATGTGTATTTTTGCCTAGGCCATAGTAGTTATTGGTTTCGAGTATCAGACTTGCGAAAATTTTGATGGTTTCTCAACCATTCCTTAATTTCAAACTCCCATATCTCGCGAACGGATTGACGAACTCGAGAAATTCCTCTTGCATCTGAAACCAGAAGCTCGTCCGATTACAACGGTATGTGTATTTCTACCCTAGGCCACAGTAGTTATAGGTTTCGAGTATCAGACTAGCGAAAATTTTGATGGTTTCTCAACCATTCCTTAACTTCAAACTCCGTTACCTCGCGAACAGATTGTCGAACTCGAGAAGTTCCTGTCGCCTCTGAAAGTAGAAACTTGCCCGATTACAATGGTGTGTGTCCTTTTCCCCTAGGCCGTTCCAGTTATTGGTTTCGAGTATCAGACTTGCAAAAATTTTGATGGTTTCTCAACCATTCCTTAACTTCAAACTCCCATATCTCGCGAACGGATTGACGATCTCGAGAAATTCCTGTTGCATCTGAAAGTAGAAACTCGCCCGATTACAATGGTGTGTGTACTTTTCCCCTACGCCATTGCAGTTATTGGTTTCGAGTATCAGAATTGCGAAAATTTTTATGGTTTCTCAAGCATTCCATAACTTCAAACTCCCATATCTCGCGAACGGATTGACGATCTCGAGAAATTCCTGTTGCATCTGAAAGTAGAAACTCGCCCGATTACAATGGTGTGTGTACTTTTCCCCTACGCCATTGCAGTTATTGGTTTCGAGTATCAGAATTGCGAAAATTTTGATGGTTTCTCAAGCATTCCATAACTTCAAACTCCCATATCTCGCGAACGGCTTGATGAAATCGAGAAATTCCTGTTGCATCTGACATTAGAAACTCGCCCCATTACAATGGTGTTTGTACTTTTCCCCTAGGCCACTCCAGTTATTGGTTTCGAGTATCAGACTTGAGAAAATTTTGATGGTTTCTCAACCTTTCGTTAACTTCAAACTCCCATATCTCGCGAACGGCTTGACGAACTCGAGAAATTCCTGTTGCATCTGAAGGTAGAAATTCGCCCGTTTACATAGGTATGTGTATTTTTCCCCTAGGCCATAGAAGTTATTGTTTTCGTGTATCAGACTTGCGAAAATTGTGATGGTTTCTCAACCATTCCTTAACTTCAAACTCCCATATCTCGCGAACAGATTGACGAACACGAGATATTCCGGTTGCATCTGGAAGAAGAAACTCTCCCGATTACAACGGTATGTGTATTTTCCCCTAAGCCTTTGTAGTTATTGGTTTCTAGTATCAGACTTGCGAAAATTTTGATGGTTTCTCAACCGTTCCTTAATTTCAAACTCCCATACCTCGCGAACGGATTGACGAAATCGAGAAATACCTGTTGCACCTGAAAGAAGAAACTCGCCCGATTACAACGGTAGGTGTATTTTTCCCCGAGGCCATTGTAGTTATTGGTTTCGAGTATTAGACTTGCGAAAATTTTGATGGTTTCTCAACCATTCCTTAACTTCAAACTCCCATATCTCGCGAACGGATTGACGAACTCGAGAAGTTCCTGTTGCATCTGAAAGCAGAAGCTTGCCCGATTACAATGGTGTGTGTACTTTTCCCCTAGGCTATTCCAGTTATTGGTTTCGAGTATCGGACTTGCGAAAATTTTGATGGTTTCTCAACCATTCCTTAACTTCAAACTCCCATATCTCGTGAACGGATTGACGAACTCGAGACATTCCTATTGCATCTGAAAGCAGGAACTCGCCCGATTACAGTGGTGTGTGTATTTTCCCCTTAGGTCATTGAAGTTATTGGTTTCGAGTATCAGACTTGCGAAAATTTTGATGATTTCTCAACCATTCCTTAACTTCAAACTCCCATACCTCGCGAACGGATTGACGAAATCGAGAAATACCTGTTGCACCTGAAAGAAGAAACTCGCCCGATTACAAAGGTATGTGTTTTTTTGCCCTACGCCAGTGTAGTTATTGGTTTCGAGTATCAGACTTGCGAAAATTTTGATGGTTTCTTAACCATTCCTTAACTTCAAACACCCATATCTCGCGAACGGATTGACGAACTCGAGAAATTCCTGTTGCATCTGAAAGAAGAAACTCGCCCGATTACAACGGAATGTGTATTTTTCCCCTAGGCCATTGTAGTTATTGGTTTCGAGTATCAGTCTTGCGAAAATTGTTATGGTTTCTCAACCATTCCTTCACTTCAAACTCCTGTATCTCGCGAACGGTTTGACGAACTCGAGAAATTCCTGTTGCATCTGAAAGGAGAAACTATCCCGATTACAACGGTATGTGTATCTTCCCCTACGCCATTGTAGTTATTGGTTTCGAGTATCAGACTTGCGAAAATATTGATGGTTTCTCAACCATTCCTTAAATTTAAACTCCCATATCTCGCAAACGGATCGTCGAACTCGAGAAATTCCTGTTGCATCTGAGAGCAGAAACTCGGCCGATTACAACGGTATGTGTTTTTTTGCCCTAGGCCATTGTAGTTATTGGTTTCGAGAATCAGACTTGTGAAAATTTTAATGGTTTCTCAACCATTCCTTCACTTCAAACTCCTATATCTCGCGAACGGATTGAGGAAATTGAGAAATTCCTGCTGCATCTGAAAGTAGAAACTCGCCCGATTACAACGGTATGTGTATTTTTCCCCTAGGCCATTCCAGTTATTCGTTTCTAGCATCAGAATTGCGAAAATTTTGATGGTTCCTCAGCCATCTCTCAACTCCAAACTCCGATATTTCGCGAACGGATTGACGAAACCGAAAAATTTCAGTTGCATCTGAAAGTAGAAACTCTCCCGATTACAACGGTATGTGTATTTTTGCCCGAGGCCATTGTAGTTATTGGTTTCGAGTATTAGACTTGCGAAAATTTTGATGGTTTCTCAACCATTCCTTAACTTCAAACTCCCATATCTCGCGAACGGATTGACGAACTCGAGAATTTCCTGTTGCACCTGAAAGCAGAAACTTGCCCGATTACAACGGTATGTGTATTTTTGCCTAGGCCATAGTAGTTATTGGTTTCGAGTATCAGACTTGCGAAAATTTTGATGGTTTCTCAACCATTCCTTAACTTCAAACTCCCATATCTCGCGAACGGATTGACGAACTCGAGAAATTCCTCTTGCATCTGAAACCAGAAGCTCGTCCGATTACAACGGTATGTGTATTTCTACCCTAGGCCACAGTAGTTATAGGTTTCGAGTATCAGACTAGCGAAAATTTTGATGGTTTCTCAACCATTCCTTAACTTCAAACTCCGTTACCTCGCGAACAGATTGTCGAACTCGAGAAGTTCCTGTCGCCTCTGAAAGTAGAAACTTGCCCGATTACAATGGTGTGTGTCCTTTTCCCCTAGGCCGTTCCAGTTATTGGTTTCGAGTATCAGACTTGCAAAAATTTTGATGGTTTCTCAACCATTCCTTAACTTCAAACTCCCATATCTCGCGAACGGATTGACGATCTCGAGAAATTCCTGTTGCATCTGAAAGTAGAAACTCGCCCGATTACAATGGTGTGTGTACTTTTCCCCTACGCCATTGCAGTTATTGGTTTCGAGTATCAGAATTGCGAAAATTTTTATGGTTTCTCAAGCATTCCATAACTTCAAACTCCCATATCTCGCGAACGGATTGACGATCTCGAGAAATTCCTGTTGCATCTGAAAGTAGAAACTCGCCCGATTACAATGGTGTGTGTACTTTTCCCCTACGCCATTGCAGTTATTGGTTTCGAGTATCAGAATTGCGAAAATTTTGATGGTTTCTCAAGCATTCCATAACTTCAAACTCCCATATCTCGCGAACGGCTTGATGAAATCGAGAAATTCCTGTTGCATCTGACATTAGAAACTCGCCCCATTACAATGGTGTTTGTACTTTTCCCCTAGGCCACTCCAGTTATTGGTTTCGAGTATCAGACTTGAGAAAATTTTGATGGTTTCTCAACCTTTCGTTAACTTCAAACTCCCATATCTCGCGAACGGCTTGACGAACTCGAGAAATTCCTGTTGCATCTGAAGGTAGAAATTCGCCCGTTTACATAGGTATGTGTATTTTTCCCCTAGGCCATAGAAGTTATTGTTTTCGTGTATCAGACTTGCGAAAATTGTGATGGTTTCTCAACCATTCCTTAACTTCAAACTCCCATATCTCGCGAACAGATTGACGAACACGAGATATTCCGGTTGCATCTGGAAGAAGAAACTCTCCCGATTACAACGGTATGTGTATTTTCCCCTAAGCCTTTGTAGTTATTGGTTTCTAGTATCAGACTTGCGAAAATTTTGATGGTTTCTCAACCGTTCCTTAATTTCAAACTCCCATACCTCGCGAACGGATTGACGAAATCGAGAAATACCTGTTGCACCTGAAAGAAGAAACTCGCCCGATTACAACGGTAGGTGTATTTTTCCCCGAGGCCATTGTAGTTATTGGTTTCGAGTATTAGACTTGCGAAAATTTTGATGGTTTCTCAACCATTCCTTAACTTCAAACTCCCATATCTCGCGAACGGATTGACGAACTCGAGAAGTTCCTGTTGCATCTGAAAGCAGAAGCTTGCCCGATTACAATGGTGTGTGTACTTTTCCCCTAGGCTATTCCAGTTATTGGTTTCGAGTATCGGACTTGCGAAAATTTTGATGGTTTCTCAACCATTCCTTAACTTCAAACTCCCATATCTCGTGAACGGATTGACGAACTCGAGACATTCCTATTGCATCTGAAAGCAGGAACTCGCCCGATTACAGTGGTGTGTGTATTTTCCCCTTAGGTCATTGAAGTTATTGGTTTCGAGTATCAGACTTGCGAAAATTTTGATGATTTCTCAACCATTCCTTAACTTCAAACTCCCATATCTCGCGAACGGATTGACGAACTCGAGAATTTCCTGTTGCACCTGAAAGCAGAAACTCGCCCGATTACAAAGGTATGTGTTTTTTTGCCCTACGCCAGTGTAGTTATTGGTTTCGAGTATCAGACTTGCGAAAATTTTGATGGCTTCTTAACCATTCCTTAACTTCAAACACCCATATCTCGCGAACGGATTGACGAACTCGAGAAATTCCTGTTGCATCTGAAAGAAGAAACTCGCCCGATTACAACGGAATGTGTATTTTTCCCCTAGGCCATTGTAGTTATTGGTTTCGAGTATCAGTCTTGCGAAAATTGTTATGGTTTCTCAACCATTCCTTCACTTCAAACTCCTGTATCTCGCGAACGGTTTGACGAACTCGAGAAATTCCTGTTGCATCTGAAAGGAGAAACTATCCCGATTACAACGGTATGTGTATCTTCCCCTACGCCATTGTAGTTATTGGTTTCGAGTATCAGACTTGCGAAAATATTGATGGTTTCTCAACCATTCCTTAAATTTAAACTCCCATATCTCGCAAACGGATCGTCGAACTCGAGAAATTCCTGTTGCATCTGAGAGCAGAAACTCGGCCGATTACAACGGTATGTGTTTTCTTGCCCTAGGCCATTGTAGTTATTGGTTTCGAGAATCAGACTTGTGAAAATTTTAATGGTTTCTCAACCATTCCTTCACTTCAAACTCCTATATCTCGCGAACGGATTGAGGAAATTGAGAAATTCCTGCTGCATCTGAAAGTAGAAACTCGCCCGATTACAACGGTATGTGTATTTTATCCCCTAGGCCATTCCAGTTATTCGTTTCTAGCATCAGAATTGCGAAAATTTTGATGGTTCCTCAGCCATCTCTCAACTCCAAACTCCGATATTTCGCGAACGGATTGACGAAACCGAAAAATTTCAGTTGCATCTGAAAGTAGAAACTCTCCCGATTACAACGGTATGTGTATTTTTGCCCGAGGCCATTGTAGTTATTGGTTTCGAGTATTAGACTTGCGAAAATTTTGATGGTTTCTCAACCATTCCTTAACTTCAAACTCCCATATCTCGCGAACGGATTGACGAACTCGAGAAGTTCCTGTTGCATCTGAAAGCAGAAGCTCGCCCGATTACAATGGTGTGTGTACTTTTCCCTTAGGTCATTGCAGTTATTGGTTTCGCGTATCAGACTTGCGAAAATTTTGATGGTTTCTCAACCATTCCTACACTTCAAACTCCTATATCTCGCGAACGGTTTGACGAACTCGAGAAATTCCTATTGCATCTGAAAGGAGAAACTCTCCCGAATACAACGGTATGTGTATCTTCCCCTACGCCATTGTAGTTATTGGTTTCGAGTATCAGACTTGCGAATATTTTGATGGTTTCTCAACCATTCCTTTACTTCAAACTACCATATCTCGCAAACGGATCGACGAACTCGAGAAATTCCTGTTGCACCTGAAAGCAGAAACTCGCCCGATTACAACGGTATTTGTATTTTTTCCCTAGGCCATAGTAGTTATTGGTTTCGAGTATCAGACTTGCGAAAATTTTGATGGTTTCTCAACCATTCCTTCACTTCAAACTCCTGTATCTCGCGAACGGTTTGACGAACTCGAGAAATTCCTGTTGCATCTGAAAGGAGAAACTATCCCGATTACAACGGTATGTGTATCTTCCCCTACGCCATTGTAGTTATTGGTTTCGAGTATCAGACTTGCGAAAATTTTGATGGTTTCTCAACCATTCCTTACCTTAAAATTCCCATATCTCGCGAACGGATTGACGAACTCGAGAATTTCCTATTGCACCTGAAAGCAGAAACTCGCCCGATTACAACGGTATGTGTTTTTTTGCCCGAGGCAATTGTACTTATCGGTTTCGAGTATCAGACTTGCGAAAATTTTGATGGTTTCTCAACCATTCCTTAATTTCAAACTCCCATATCTCGCGAACGGATTGACGAACTCGAGTATTTGCTGTTGCATCTGAGAGCAGAAACTCGGCCGATTACAACGGTATGTGTTTCTTTGCGCTAGGCCATTGTAGTTATTGGTTTCGAGTATCAGACTTGTGAAAATTTTAATGGTTTCTCAACCATTCCTTCATTTCAAGCTCCTATATCTCGCGAACGGATTGAGGAAATCGAGAAATTCCTGCTGCATCTGAAAGGAGAAACTATCCCGATTACAACGGTATGTGTATCTTCGACTACGCCATTGTAGTTATTGGTTTCGAGTATCAGACTTGCGAAAATTTTGATGGTTTCTCAACCATTCCTTAACTTCAAACTCCCATATCTCGCGAACGGATTGACGAACTCGAGAATTTCCTATTGCACCTGAAAGCAGAAACTCGCCCGAATACAACGGTATGTGTTTTTTTGCCCCAGGCCATTGTAGTTATTGGTTTCGAGTATCAGACTTGTGAAAATTTTGATGGTTTCTCAACCATTCCTTAACTTCAAACTCCCATTTCTCGCGAACGGATTGACGAACTCGAGAAATTCCTGTTGCATCTGAAAGCAGAAACTCGCCCGATTACAATGGTGTGTGTACTTTTCCCCTAGGCTATTCCAGTTATTGGTTTCGAGTATCAGACACCCGAAAATTTTGATTGTTTCTCAACCATTCCTTAACTTCAAACTCCCATATCTCGCGAACGGATTGACGAACTCGAGAATTTCCTATTGCACCTGAAAGCAGAAACTCGCCCGATTACAACGCTATGTGTTTTTTTGCCCCAGGCCATTGTAGTTATTGGTTTCGAGTACCAGACTTGCGAAAATTTTGATGGTTTCTTAACCATCTCTTAAAACCAAACCCCGATATTTCCCGAACGGATTGACTAACACGAGAAATTCCTATTGCATCTGAAAGCAGAAACTCTCCCCATTACAACGGTATACGTATTTTTCCCCTAGGCAATTGTACTTATCGGTTTCGAGTATCAGACTTGCGAAAATTTCGATGGTTTCTCATCCACTCCTTAATTTCAAACTCCCATATCTCGCGAACGGATTGACGAACTCGAGTATTTGCTGTTGCATCTGAGAGCAGAAACTCGAACGATTACAACGGTATGTGTTTCTTTGCCCTAGGCCATTGTAGTTATTGGTTTCGAGTATCAGACTTGTGAAAATTTTAATGGTTTCTCAACCATTCCTTCACTTCAAACTCCTATATCTCGCGAACGGATTGAGGATATGGAGAAATTCCTGCTGCATCTGAAAGTGGAAACTCGCCCGATTACAACGGATGTGTATTTTTCCCCTAGGCCATTCCAGTTATTCGTTTCTAGCATCAGAATTGCGAGAATTTTGATGGTTCCTCAGCCGTCTCTCAACTCCAAACTCCGATATTTCGCGAACGGTTTGACGAATCCGAAAAATTTCTGTTGCGTCTGATAGTAGAAACTCTCCCGATTACAACGGTATGTCTATTTTTGCCCTAAGACATTGTAGATATTGGTTTCGAGTATCAGACTTGTGAATATTTTGATGGTTTCTCAACCATTCCTTAACTTCAAACGCCCATATCTCGCGAACGGATTGACGAACTCGAGAATTTCCTGTTGCTCCTGAAAGCAGAAACTCGCACGATTACAACGGTATGTGTTTTTTTGCCCTAGGCCATTGTAGTTATTGGTTTCGAGTATCAGACTTGCGAAAATTTTGATGGTTTCCCAACCATTCCTGAACTTCAAACTCCCATATCACGCAAACGGATCGACGAACTCGAGAAATTCCTGTTGCACCTGAAAGCAGAAACTCGCCTAATTACAACGGTATGTGTATTTTTGCCCTAGGCCATAGTAGTTATTGGTTTCGAGTACCAGACTTGCGAAAACTTTGATGGTTTCTCAACCATTCCTTAACTTCAAACTCCCATATCTCGCGAACGGATTGACGAACTCGAGAAATTCCTGTTGCATCTGAAAGCAGAAACTCGCCCGATTACAATGCTGTGTGTACTTTTCCCCTAGGCTATTCCAGTTATTTGTTTCGAGTATTAGACTTGCGAAAATTTTGATGGTTTCCCAACCATTCCTGAACTTCAAACTCCCATATCACGCAAACGGATTGACGAAATCGAGAAATACCTGTTGCACCTGAAAGAAGAAACTCGCCCGATTACAACGGTAGGTGTATTTTTCCCCGAGGCCATTGTAGTTATTGGTTTCGAGTATTAGACTTGCGAAAATTTTGATGGTTTCTCAACCATTCCTTAACTTCAAACTCCCATATCTCGCGAACGGATTGACGAACTCGAGAAGTTCCTGTTGCATCTGAAAGCAGAAGCTTGCCCGATTACAATGGTGTGTGTACTTTTCCCCTAGGCTATTCCAGTTATTGGTTTCGAGTATCGGACTTGCGAAAATTTTGATGGTTTCTCAACCATTCCTTAACTTCAAACTCCCATATCTCGTGAACGGATTGACGAACTCGAGACATTCCTATTGCATCTGAAAGCAGGAACTCGCCCGATTACAATGGTGTGTGTATTTTTCCCTTAGGCCATTGAAGTTATTGGTTTCGAGTATCAGACTTGCGAAAATTTTGATGATTTCTCAACCATTCCTTAACTTCAAACTCCCATATCTCGCGAACGGATTGACGAACTCGAGAAATTCCTGTTGCATCTGAAAGAAGAAACTCGCCCGATTACAACGGAATTTGTATTTTTCCCCTAGGCCATTGTAGTTATTGGTTTCGAGTATCAGTCTTGCGAAAATTTTTATGGTTTCTCAACCATTCCTTCACTTCAAACTCCTGTATCTCGCGAACGGTTTGACGAACTCGAGAAATTCCTGTTGCATCTGAAAGGAGAAACTATCCCGATTACAACGGTATGTGTATCTTCCCCTACGCCATTGTAGTTATTGGTTTCGAGTATCAGACTTGCGAAAATATTGATGGTTTCTCAACCATTCCTTAACTTTAAACTCCCATATCTCGCAAACGGATCGTCGAACTCGAGAAATTCCTGTTGCATCTGAGAGCAGAAACTCGGCCGATTACAACGGTATGTGTTTTTTTGCCCTAGGCCATTGTAGTTATTGGTTTCGAGAATCAGACTTGTGAAAATTTTAATGGTTTCTCAACCATTCCTTCACTTCAAACTCCTATATCTCGCGAACGGATTGAGGAAATCGAGAAATTCCTGCTGCATCTGAAAGTAGAAACTCGCCCGATTACAACGGTATGTGTATTTTTCCCCTAGGCCATTCCAGTTATTCGTTTCTAGCATCAGAATTGCGAAAATTTTGATGGTTCCTCAGCCATCTCTCAACTCCAAACTCCGATATTTCTCGAACGGATTGACGAAACCGAAAAATTTCAGTTGCATCTGAAAGTAGAAACTCTCCCGATTACAACGGTATGTGTATTTTTGCCCGAGGCCATTGTAGTTATTGGTTTCGAGTATTAGACTTGCGAAAATTTTGATGGTTTCTCAACCATTCCTTAACTTCAAACTCCCATATCTCGCGAACGGATTGACGAACTCGAGAAGTTCCTGTTGCATCTGAAAGCAGAAGCCCGCCCGATTACAATGGTGTGTGTACTTTTCCCTTAGGTCATTGAAGTTATTGGTTTCGAGTATCAGACTTGCGAAAATTTTGATGGTTTCTCAACCATTCCTACACTTCAAACTCCTATATCTCGCGAACGGTTTGACGAACTCGAGAAATTCCTATTGCATCTGAAAGGAGAAACTCTCCCGAATACAACGGTATGTGTATCTTCCCCTACGCCATTGTAGTTATTGGTTTCGAGTATCAGACTTGCGAATATTTTGATGGTTTCTCAACCATTCCTTTACTTCAAACTACCATATCTCGCAAACGGATCGACGAACTCGAGAAATTCCTATTGCATCTGAAAGGAGAAACTCTCCCGAATACAACGGTATGTGTATCTTCCCCTACGCCATTGTAGTTATTGGTTTCGAGTATCAGACTTGCGAAAATTTTGATGGTTTCTCAACCATTCCTTACCTTAAAATTCCCATGTCTCGCGAACGGATTGACGAACTCGAGAATTTCCTATTGCACCTGAAAGCAGAAACTCGACAGATTACAACGGTATGTGTTTTTTTGCCCGAGGCAATTGTACTTATCGGTTTCGAGTATCAGACTTGCGAAAATTTTGATGGTTTCTCAACCATTCCTTAACTTCAAACTCCCATATCTCGCGAACGGATTGACGAACTCGAGTATTTGCTGTTGCATCTGAGAGCAGAAACTCGGCCGATTACAACGGTATGTGTTTCTTTGCGCTAGGCCATTGTAGTTATTGGTTTCGAGTATCAGACTTGCGAAAATTTTGATGGTTTCTCAACCATTCCTTAACTTCAAACTCCCATATCTCGCGAACGGATTGACGAACTCGAGAATTTCCTATTGCACCTGAAAGCAGAAACTCGCCCGATTACAACGGTATGTGTTTTTTTGCCCCAGGCCATTGTAGTTATTGGTTTCGAGTATCAGACTTGTGAAAATTTTGATGGTTTCTCAACCATTCCTTAACTTCAAACTCCCATTTCTCGCGAACGGATTGACGAACTCGAGAAATTCCTGTTGCATCTGAAAGCAGAAACTCGCCCGATTACAATGGTGTGTGTACTTTTCCCCTAGGCTATTCCAGTTATTGGTTTCGAGTATCAGACACCCGAAAATTTTGATTGTTTCTCAACCATTCCTTAACTTCAAACTCCCATATCTCGCGAACGGATTGACGAACTCGAGAATTTCCTATTGCACCTGAAAGCAGAAACTCGCCCGATTACAACGCTATGTGTTTTTTTGCCCCAGGCCATTGTAGTTATTGGTTTCGAGTACCAGACTTGCGAAAATTTTGATGGTTTCTTAACCATCTCTTAAAACCAAACCCCGATATTTCCCGAACGGATTGACTAACACGAGAAATTCCTATTGCATCTGAAAGCAGAAACTCTCCCCATTACAACGGTATACGTATTTTTCCCCTAGGCAATTGTACTTATCGGTTTCGAGTATCAGACTTGCGAAAATTTCGATGGTTTCTCATCCACTCCTTAATTTCAAACTCCCATATCTCGCGAACGGATTGACGAACTCGAGTATTTGCTGTTGCATCTGAGAGCAGAAACTCGAACGATTACAACGGTATGTGTTTCTTTGCCCTAGGCCATTGTAGTTATTGGTTTCGAGTATCAGACTTGTGAAAATTTTAATGGTTTCTCAACCATTCCTTCACTTCAAACTCCTATATCTCGCGAACGGATTGAGGATATGGAGAAATTCCTGCTGCATCTGAAAGTGGAAACTCGCCCGATTACAACGGATGTGTATTTTTCCCCTAGGCCATTCCAGTTATTCGTTTCTAGCATCAGAATTGCGAGAATTTTGATGGTTCCTCAGCCGTCTCTCAACTCCAAACTCCGATATTTCGCGAACGGTTTGACGAATCCGAAAAATTTCTGTTGCGTCTGATAGTAGAAACTCTCCCGATTACAACGGTATGTCTATTTTTGCCCTAAGACATTGTAGATATTGGTTTCGAGTATCAGACTTGTGAATATTTTGATGGTTTCTCAACCATTCCTTAACTTCAAACGCCCATATCTCGCGAACGGATTGACGAACTCGAGAATTTCCTGTTGCTCCTGAAAGCAGAAACTCGCACGATTACAACGGTATGTGTTTTTTTGCCCTAGGCCATTGTAGTTATTGGTTTCGAGTATCAGACTTGCGAAAATTTTGATGGTTTCCCAACCATTCCTGAACTTCAAACTCCCATATCACGCAAACGGATCGACGAACTCGAGAAATTCCTGTTGCACCTGAAAGCAGAAACTCGCCTAATTACAACGGTATGTGTATTTTTGCCCTAGGCCATAGTAGTTATTGGTTTCGAGTACCAGACTTGCGAAAACTTTGATGATTTCTCAACCATTCCTTAACTTCAAACTCCCATATCTCGCGAACGGATTGACGAACTCGAGAAATTCCTGTTGCATCTGAAAGCAGAAACTCGCCCGATTACAATGCTGTGTGTACTTTTCCCCTAGGCTATTCCAGTTATTTGTTTCGAGTATTAGACTTGCGAAAATTTTAATGGTTTCTCAACCATTCCTTCACTTCAAACTCCTATATCTCGCGAACGGAATGAGGATATCGAGAAATTCCTGCTGCATTTGAAAGTAGAATCTCGCCCGATTACAACGGTATTTGTATTTTTCCCCTAGACCATTCCAGTCATTCGTTTCTAGCATCAGAATTGCGAAAATTTTGATGGTTCCTCAACCATCTCTAAACTCCAAACTCCGATATTTCGCGAACGGATTGACGAAATCGAGAAATACCTGTTGCACCTGAAAGAAGAAACTCGCCCGATTACAACGGTAGGTGTATTTTTCCCCGAGGCCATTGTAGTTATTGGTTTCGAGTATTAGACTTGCGAAAATTTTGATGGTTTCTCAACCATTCCTTAACTTCAAACTCCCATATCTCGCGAACGGATTGACGAACTCGAGAAGTTCCTGTTGCATCTGAAAGCAGAAGCTTGCCCGATTACAATGGTGTGTGTACTTTTCCCCTAGGCTATTCCAGTTATTGGTTTCGAGTATCGGACTTGCGAAAATTTTGATGGTTTCTCAACCATTCCTTAACTTCAAACTCCCATATCTCGTGAACGGATTGACGAACTCGAGACATTCCTATTGCATCTGAAAGCAGGAACTCGCCCGATTACAATGGTGTGTGTATTTTTCCCTTAGGTCATTGAAGTTATTGGTTTCGAGTATCAGACTTGCGAAAATTTTGATGATTTCTCAACCATTCCTTAACTTCAAACTCCCATATCTCGCGAACGGATTGACGAACTCGAGAAATTCCTGTTGCATCTGAAAGAAGAAACTCGCCCGATTACAACGGAATTTGTATTTTTCCCCTAGGCCATTGTAGTTATTGGTTTCGAGTATCAGTCTTGCGAAAATTTTTATGGTTTCTCAACCATTCCTTCACTTCAAACTCCTGTATCTCGCGAACGGTTTGACGAACTCGAGAAATTCCTGTTGCATCTGAAAGGAGAAACTATCCCGATTACAACGGTATGTGTATCTTCCCCTACGCCATTGTAGTTATTGGTTTCGAGTATCAGACTTGCGAAAATATTGATGGTTTCTCAACCATTCCTTAACTTTAAACTCCGATATCTCGCGAACGGATTGACGAAACCGAAAAATTTCAGTTGCATCTGAAAGTAGAAACTCTCCCGATTACAACGGTATGTGTATTTTTGCCCGGGGCCATTGTAGTTATTGGTTTCGAGTATTAGACTTGCGAAAATTTTAATGGTTTCTCAACCATTCCTTCACTTCAAACTCCTATATCTCGCGAACGGATTGAGGAAATCGAGAAATTCCTGCTGCATCTGAAAGTAGAAACTCGCCCGATTACAACGGTATGTGTATTTTTCCCCTAGGCCATTCCAGTTATTCGTTTCTAGCATCAGAATTGCGAAAATTTTGATGGTTCCTCAGCCATCTCTCAACTCCAAACTCCGATATCTCGCGAACGGATTGACGAAACCGAAAAATTTCAGTTGCATCTGAAAGTAGAAACTCTCCCGATTACAACGGTATGTGTATTTTTGCCCGGGGCCATTGTAGTTATTGGTTTCGAGTATTAGACTTGCGAAAATTTTGATGGTTTCTCAACCATTCCTACACTTCAAACTCCTATATCTCGCGAACGGTTTGACGAACTCGAGAAATTCCTATTGCATCTGAAAGGAGAAACTCTCCCGAATACAACGGTATGTGTATCTTCCCCTACGCCATTGTAGTTATTGGTTTCGAGTATCAGACTTGCGAATATTTTGATGGTTTCTCAACCATTCCTTTACTTCAAACTACCATATCTCGCAAACGGATCGACGAACTCGAGAAATTCCTATTGCATCTGAAAGCAGAAACTCTCCCGAATACAACGGTATGTGTATCTTCCCCTACGCCATTGTAGTTATTGGTTTCGAGTATCAGACTTGCGAAAATTTTGATGGTTTCTCAACCATTCCTTACCTTAAAATTCCCATATCTCGCGAACGGATTGACGAACTCGAGAATTTCCTATTGCACCTGAAAGCAGAAACTCGACCGATTACAACGGTATGTGTTTTTTTGCCCGAGGCAATTGTACTTATCGGTTTCGAGTATCAGACTTGCGAAAATTTTGATGGTTTCTCAACCATTCCTTAACTTCAAACTCCCATATCTCGCGAACGGATTGACGAACTCGAGTATTTGCTGTTGCATCTGAGAGCAGAAACTCGGCCGATTACAACGGTATGTGTTTCTTTGCGCTAGGCCATTGTAGTTATTGGTTTCGAGTATCAGACTTGTGAAAATTTTAATGGTTTCTCAACCATTCCTTCATTTCAAGCTCCTATATCTCGCGAACGGATTGAGGAAATCGAGAAATTCCTGCTGCATCTGAAAGGAGAAACTATCCCGAACACAACGGTATGTGTATCTTCGACTACGCCATTGTAGTTATTGGTTTCGAGTATCAGACTTGCGAAAATTTTGATGGTTTCTCAACCATTCCTTAACTTCAAACTCCCATATCTCGCGAACGGATTGACGAACTCGAGAATTTCCTATTGCACCTGAAAGCAGAAACTCGCCCGATTACAACAGTATGTGTTTTTTTGCCCCAGGCCATTGTAGTTATTGGTTTCGAGTATCAGACTTGTGAAAATTTTGATGGTTTCTCAACCATTCCTTAACTTCAAACTCCCATATCTCGCGAACGGATTGACGAACTCGAGAAATTCCTGTTGCATCTGAAAGCAGAATCTCGCCCGATTACAATGGTGTGTGTACTTTTCCCCTAGGCTATTCCAGTTATTGGTTTCGAGTATCAGACACCCGAAAATTTTGATTGTTTCTCAACCATTCCTTAATTTCAAACTCCCATATCTCGCGAACGGATTGACGAACTCGAGAATTTCCTATTGCATCTGAAAGCAGAAACTCTCCCCATTACAACGGTATACGTATTTTTCCCCTAGGCAATTGTACTTATCGGTTTCGAGTATCAGACTTGCGAAAATTTGGATGGTTTCTCATCCACTCCTTAATTTCAAACTCCCATATCTCGCGAACGGATTGACGAACTCGAGTATTTGCTGTTGCATCTGAGAGTAGAAACTCGGACGATTACAACGGTATGTGTTTCTTTGCCCTAGGCCATTGTAGTTATTGGTTTCGAGTATCAGACTTGTGAAAATTTTAATGGTTTCTCAACCATTCCTTCACTTCAAACTCCTATATCTCGCGAACGGATTGAGGATATCGAGAAATTCCTGCTGCATCTGAAAGTGGAAACTCGCCCGATTACAACGGATGTGTATTTTTCCCCTAGGCCATTCCAGTTATTCGTTTCTAGCATCAGAATTGCGAAAATTTTGATGGTTCCTCAGCCGTCTCTGAACTCCAAACTCCGATATTTCGCGAACGGTTTGACGAATCCGAAAAATTTCTGTTGCGTCTGATAGTAGAAACTCTCCCGATTACAACGGTATGTCTATTTTTGCCCTAAGACATTGTAGATATTGGTTTCGAGTATCAGACTTGCGAAAACTTTGATGGTTTCTCAACCATTCCTTAACTTCAAACTCCCATATCACGCAAACGGATCGACGAACTCGAGAAATTCCTGTTGCACCTGAAAGCAGAAACTCGCCTAATTACAAAGGTATGTGTATTTTTGCCCTAGGCCATAGTAGTTATTGGTTTCGAGTTTCAGACTTGCGAAAACTTTGATGGTTTCTCAACCATTCCTTAACTTCAAACTCCCATATCACGCAAACGGATCGACGAACTCGAGAAATTCCTGTTGCACCTGAAAGCAGAAACTCGCCTAATTACAAAGGTATGTGTATTTTTGCCCTAGGCCATAGTAGTTATTGGTTTCGAGTACCAGACTTGCGAAAACTTTGATGGTTTCTCAACCATTCCTTAACTTCAAACTCCCATATCACGCAAACGGATCGACGAACTCGAGAAATTCCTGTTGCACCTGAAAGCAGAAACTCGCCTAATTACAAAGGTATGTGTATTTTTGCCCTAGGCCATAATAGTTATTGGTTTCGAGTACCAGACTTGCGAAAACTTTGATGGTTTCTCAACCATTCCTTAACCTCAAACTCCCATATCTCGCGAACGGATTGACGAACTCGAGAAATTCCTGTTGCATCTGAAAGCAGAAACTCGCCCGATTACAATGCTGTGTGTACTTTTCCCCTAGGCTATTCCAGTTATTTGTTTCGTGTATTAGACTTGCGAAAATTTTGATAGTTTCTCAACCATTCCTTAACTTCAAACACACATATCTCGCGAACGGATTGAGGAAATCGAGAATTTCCTGTTGCATCTGAAAGAAGAAACTCGCCCGATTACAACAGTATGTGTATTTTTCCCCTAGGCCATTCCAGTTTTTCGTTTCTAGCATCAGAATTGCGAAAATTTTGATAGTTCCTCAACCATCTCTAAACTCCAAACTCCGAAATTTCGCGAACGGATTGACCAAATCGAGAAATTCCTGTTGCACCTGAAAGCAGAAACTCGCCTGATTAAAACGGTATGTGTATTTTTGCCCTTGGCCATTGTAGTTATTGGTTTCGAGTACCAGACTTGCGAAAATTTTGATGGTTTCTCAACCATTCCTTAACTTCAAACTCCCATATCACGCAAACGGATCGACGAACTCGAGAAATTCCTGTTGCACCTGAAAGCAGAAACTCGCCTAATTACAACGGTATGTGTATTTTTGCCCTAGGCCATAGTAGTTATTGGTTTCGAGTACCAGACTTGCGAAAACTTTGATGATTTCTCTACCATTCCTTAACTTCAAACTCCCATATCTCGCGAACGGATTGACGAACTCGAGAAATTCCTGTTGCATCTGAAAGCAGAAACTCGCCCGATTACAATGCTGTGTGTACTTTTCCCCTAGGCTATTCCAGTTATTTGTTTCGAGTATTAGACTTGCGAAAATTTTGATGGTTTCTCAACCATTCCTTAACTTCAAACACACATTACTCGCGAACGGATTGAGGAAATCGAGAAATTCCTATCGCATCTGAAAGAAGAGACTCGCCCGATTACAACGGTATGTGTATTTATCCCCTAGGCCATTCCAGTTTTTCGTTTCTAACATCAGAATTGCGAAAATTTTGATAGTTCCTCAACCATCTCTAAAATCCAAACTCCGAAATTTCGCGAACGGATTGACCAAATCGAGAAATTCCTGTTGCACCTGAAAGCAGAAACTCGCCTGATTAAAACGGTATGTGTATTTTTGCCCTTGGCCATTCTAGTTATTGGTTTCGAGTACCAGACTTGCGAAAACTTTGATGGTTTCTCAACCATTCCTTAACTTCAAACTCCCATATCTCGCGAACGGATCGACGAACTCGAGAAATTCCTGTTGCACCTGAAAGCAGAAACTCGCCTAATTACAACGGTATGTGTATTTTTGCCCTAGGCCATAGTAGTTATTGGTTTCGAGTACCAGACTTGCGAAAACTTTGATGATTTCTCAACCATTCCTTAACTTCAAACTCCCATATCTCGCGAACGGATTGACGAACTCGAGAAATTCCTGTTGCATCTGAAAGCAGAAACTCGCCCGATTACAATGCTGTGTGTACTTTTCCCCTAGGCTATTCCAGTTATTTGTTTCGAGTATTAGACTTGCGAAAATTTTGATGGTTTCTCAACCATTCCTTAACTTCAAACACACATATCTCGCGAACGGATTGACGAACTCGAGAAATTCCTGTTGCATCTGAAAGCAGAAACTCGCCCGATTACAATGCTTCGTGTACTTTTCCCCTAGGCTATTCCAGTTATTTGTTTCGAGTATTAGACTTGCCAAAATTTTGATAGTTCCTCAACCATCTCTAAAATCCAAACTCCGAAATTTCGCGAACGGATTGACCAAATCGAGAAATTCCTGTTGCACCTGAAAGCAGAAACTCGCCTGATTAAAACGGTATGTGTATTTTTGCCCTTGGCCATTCTAGTTATTGGTTTCGAGTACCAGACTTGCGAAAATTTTGATGGTTTCTCAACCATTCCTTAACTTCAAACTCCCGTATCACGCAAACGGATCGACGAACTCGAGAAATTCCTGTTGCACCTGAAAGCAGAAACTCGCCTAATTACAAAGGTATGTGTATTTTTGCCCTAGGCCATAGTAGTTATTGGTTTCGAGTACCAGACTTGAGAAAACTTTGATGATTTCTCAACCATTCCTTAACTTCAAACTCCCATATCTCGCGAACGGATTGACGAACTCGAGAAATTCCTGTTGCATCTGAAAGCAGAAACTCGCCCGATTACAATGCTGTGAGTACTTTTCCCCTAGGCTATTCCAGTTATTTGTTTCGAGTATTAGACTTGCGAAAATTTTGATGGTTTCTCAACCATTCCTTAACTTCAAACACACATTACTCGCGAACGGATTGAGGAAATCGAGAAATTCCTATCGCATCTGAAAGAAGAGACTCGCCCGATTACAACGGTATGCGTATTTATCCCCTAGGCCCTTCCAGTTTTTCGTTTCTAACATCAGAATTACGAAAATTTTGATAGTTCCTCAACCATCTCTAAAATCCAAACTCCGAAATTTCGCGAACGGATTGACCAAATCGAGAAATTCCTGTTGCACCTGAAAGCAGAAACTCGCCTGATTAAAACGGTATGTGTATTTTTGCCCTTGGCCATTCTAGTTATTGGTTTCGAGTACCAGACTTGCGAAAATTTTGATGGTTTCTCAACCATTCCTTAACTTCAAACTCCCATATCACGCAAACGGATCGACGAACTCGAGAAATTCCTGTTGCACCTGAAAGCAGAAACTCGCCTAATTACAAAGGTATGTGTATTTTTGCCCTAGGCCATAGAAGTTATTGGTTTCGAGTACCAGACTTGCGAAAACTTTGATGGTTTCTCAACCATTCCTTAACTTCAAACTCCCATATCACGCAAACGGATCGACGAACTCGAGAAATTCCTGTTGCACCTGAAAGCAGAAACGCGCCTAATTACAAAGGTATGTGTATTTTTGCCCTAGGCCATAGTAGTTATTGATTTCGAGTACCAGACTTGCGAAAACTTTGATGGTTTCTCAACCATTCCTTAACTTCAAACTCCCATATCTCGCGAACGGATTGACGAACTCGAGAAATTCCTGTTGCATCTGAAAGCAGAAACTCGCCCGATTACAATGCTGTGTGTACTTTTCCCCTAGGCTATTCCAGTTATTTGTTTCGAGTATTAGACTTGCGAAAATTTTGATGGTTTCTCAACCATTCCTTAACTTCAAACACACATATCTCGCGAACGGATTGAGGAAATCGAGAAATTCCTGTTGCATCTGAAAGAAGAAACTCGCCCGATTACAACAGTATGTGTATTTTTCCCCTAGGCCATTCCAGTTTTTCGTTTCTAGCATCAGAATTGCGAAAATTTTGATTGTTCCTCAACCATCTCTAAACTCCAAACTCCGAAATTTCGCGAACGGATTGACCAAATCGAGAAATTCCTGTTGCACCTGAAAGCAGAAACTCGCCTGATTAAAACGGTATGTGAATTTTTGCCCTTGGCCATTGTAGTTATTGGTTTCGAGTATCAGACTTGTGAAAATTTTAATGGTTTCTCAACCATTCCTTCACTTCAAACTCCTATATCTCGCGAACGGATTGAGGAGATCGAGAAATTCCTGTTGCATCTGAAAGCAGAAACTCGCCTAATTACAAAGGTATGTGTATTTTTGTCCTAGGACATTGTAGTTATTGGTTTCGAGTATCAGACTTGTGAAAATTTTAATGGTTTCTCAACCATTCCTTCACTTCAAACTCCTATATCTCGCGAACGGATTGAGGAGATCGAGAAATTCCTGTTGCATCTGAAAGATAAACTCGCCCGATTACAACGGTATGTGTATTTTTCCCCTAGGCCATTGTAGTTATTGGTTTCGAGTATCAGACTTGCGAAAATTTTGATGGTTTCTCAACCATTCCTTAATTTCAAACTCCCATATCTCGCGAACGGATTGACGAACTCGAGTATTTGCTGTTGCATCTGAGAGCAGAAACTCGGCCGATTACAACGGTATGTGTTTCTTTGCCCTAGGACACTGTAGTTATTCGTTTCGAGTATCAGACTTGTGAAAATTTTAATGGTTTCTCAACCATTCCTTCATTTCAAGCTCCTATATCCCGCGAACGGATTGAGGAAATCGAGAAATTCCTGCTTCATCTGAAAGTAGAAACTCGCCCGATTACAACGGTATGTGTTCTTTTGCCCTAGGCCATTCCAGTTATTCGTTTCTAGCATCAGAATTGCGAAAATTTTGATGGTTTCTCAACCGTCTCATAACTCCAAACTCCCATATCTCGCGAACGGATTGAGGAAATCGAGAAATTCCTGCTGCATCTGAAAGTAGAAACTCGCCCGATTACAACGGTATGTGTATTTTTCCCCTAGGCCATTCCAGTTATTCGTTTCTAGCATCAGAATTGCGAAAATTTTGATGGTTCCTCAGCCATCTCTCAACTCCACACTCCGATATTTCGCGAACGGTTTGACGAATCCGAAAAATTTCAGTTGCATCTGAAAGTAGAAACTCTCCCGATTACAACGGTATGTGTTTTTTTGCCCTAGGCCATTGTAGTTATTTGTTTCGAGTATCAGACTTGCGAAAATTTTGATGGTTTCTCAACCATTCCTGAACTTCAAACTCCCATATCACGCAAACGGATCGACGAACTCGAGAAATTCCTGTTGCACCTGAAAGCAGAAACTCGCCTAATTACAAAGGTATGTGTATTTTTGCCCTAGGCCATAGTAGTTATTGGTTTCGAGTACCAGACTTGCGAAAACTTTGATGGTTTCTCAACCATTCCTTAACTTCAAACTCCCATATCTCGCGAACGGATTGACGAACTCGAGAAATTCCTATTGCATCTGAAAGCAGAAACTCGCCTAATTACAAAGGTATGTGTATTTTTCCCCTAGGCCATTGTAGTTATTGGTTTCGAGTATCAGTCTTGCGAAAATTTTTATGGTTTCTCAACCATTCCTTCACTTCAAACTCCTGTATCTCGCGAACGGTTTGACGAACTCGAGAAATTCCTGTTGCATCTGAAAGGAGAAACTATCCCGATTACAACGGTATGTGTATCTTCCCCTACGCCATTGTAGTTATTGGTTTCGAGTATCAGACTTGCGAAAATATTGATGGTTTCTCAACCATTCCTTAACTTTAAACTCCAATATCTCGCAAACGGATCGTCGAACTCGAGAAATTCCTGTTGCATCTGAGAGCAGAAACTCGGCCGATTACAACGGTATGTGTTTTTTTGCCCTAGGCCATTGTAGTTATTGGTTTCGAGAATCAGACTTGTGAAAATTTTAATGGTTTCTCAACCATTCCTTCACTTCAAACTCCTATATCTCGCGAACGGATTGAGGAAATCGAGAAATTCCTGCTGCATCTGAAAGTAGAAACTCGCCCGATTACAACGGTATGTGTATTTTTCCCCTAGGCCATTCCAGTTATTCGTTTCTAGCATCAGAATTGCGAAAATTTTGATGGTTCCTCAGCCATCTCTCAACTCCAAACTCCGATATTTCGCGAACGGATTGACGAAACCGAAAAATTTCAGTTGCATCTGAAAGTAGAAACTCTCCCGATTACAACGGTATGTGTATTTTTGCCCGGGGCCATTGTAGTTATTGGTTTCGAGTATTAGACTTGCGAAAATTTTGATGGTTTCTCTACCATTCCTTAACTTCAAACTCCCATATCTCGCGAACGGATTGACGAACTCGAGAAGTTCCTGTTGCATCTGAAAGCAGAAGCCCGCCCGATTACAATGGTGTGTGTACTTTTCCCTTAGGTCATTGAAGTTATTGGTTTCGAGTATCAGACTTGCGAAAATTTTGATGGTTTCTCAACCATTCCTTTACTTCAAACTACCATATCTCGCAAACGGATCGACGAACTCGAGAAATTCCTATTGCATCTGAAAGCAGAAACTCTCCCGAATACAACGGTATGTGTATCTTCCCCTACGCCATTGTAGTTATTGGTTTCGAGTATCAGACTTGCGAAAATTTTGATGGTTTCTCAACCATTCCTTACCTTAAAATTCCCATATCTCGCGAACGGATTGACGAACTGGAGAATTTCCTATTGCACCTGAAAGCAGAAACTCGACCGATTACAACGGTATGTGTTTTTTTGCCCGAGGCAATTGTACTTATCGGTTTCGAGTATCAGACTTGCGAAAATTTTGATGGTTTCTCAACCATTCCTTAACTTCAAACTCCCATATCTCGCGAACGGATTGACGAACTCGAGTATTTGCTGTTGCATCTGAGAGCAGAAACTCGGCCGATTACAACGGTATGTGTTTCTTTGCGCTAGGCCATTGTAGTTATTGGTTTCGAGTATCAGACTTGTGAAAATTTTAATGGTTTCTCAACCATTCCTTCATTTCAAGCTCCTATATCTCGCGAACGGATTGAGGAAATCGAGAAATTCCTGCTGCATCTGAAAGGAGAAACTATCCCGAACACAACGGTATGTGTATCTTCGACTACGCCATTGTAGTTATTGGTTTCGAGTATCAGACTTGCGAAAATTTTGATGGTTTCTCAACCATTCCTTAACTTCAAACTCCCATATCTCGCGAACGGATTGACGAACTCGAGAATTTCCTATTGCACCTGAAAGCAGAAACTCGCCCGATTACAACAGTATGTGTTTTTTTGCCCCAGGCCATTGTAGTTATTGGTTTCGAGTATCAGACTTGTGAAAATTTTGATGGTTTCTCAACCATTCCTTAACTTCAAACTCCCATATCTCGCGAACGGATTGACGAACTCGAGAAATTCCTGTTGCATCTGAAAGCAGAAACTCGCCCGATTACAATGGTGTGTGTACTTTTCCCCTAGGCTATTCCAGTTATTGGTTTCGAGTATCAGACACCCGAAAATTTTGATTGTTTCTCAACCATTCCTTAATTTCAAACTCCCATATCTCGCGAACGGATTGACGAACTCGAGAATTTCCTATTGCATCTGAAAGCAGAAACTCTCCCCATTACAACGGTATACGTATTTTTCCCCTAGGCAATTGTACTTATCGGTTTCGAGTATCAGACTTGCGAAAATTTGGATGGTTTCTCATCCACTCCTTAATTTCAAATTCCCATATCTCGCGAACGGATTGACGAACTCGAGTATTTGCTGTTGCATCTGAGAGTAGAAACTCGGACGATTACAACGGTATGTGTTTCTTTGCCCTAGGCCATTGTAGTTATTGGTTTCGAGTATCAGACTTGTGAAAATTTTAATGGTTTCTCAACCATTCCTTCACTTCAAACTCCTATATCTCGCGAACGGATTGAGGATATCGAGAAATTCCTGCTGCATCTGAAAGTGGAAACTCGCCCGATTACAACGGATGTGTATTTTTCCCCTAGGCCATTCCAGTTATTCGTTTCTAGCATCAGAATTGCGAAAATTTTGATGGTTCCTCAGCCGTCTCTGAAATCCAAACTCCGATATTTCGCGAACGGTTTGACGAATCCGAAAAATTTCTGTTGCGTCTGATAGTAGAAACTCTCCCGATTACAACGGTATGTCTATTTTTGCCCTAAGACATTGTAGATATTGGTTTCGAGTATCAGACTTGCGAAAACTTTGATGGTTTCTCAACCATTCCTTAACTTCAAACTCCCATATCACGCAAACGGATCGACGAACTCGAGAAATTCCTGTTGCACCTGAAAGCAGAAACTCGCCTAATTACAAAGGTATGTGTATTTTTGCCCTAGGCCATAGTAGTTATTGGTTTCGAGTTTCAGACTTGCGAAAACTTTGATGGTTTCTCAACCATTCCTTAACTTCAAACTCCCATATCACGCAAACGGATCGACGAACTCGAGAAATTCCTGTTGCACCTGAAAGCAGAAACTCGCCTAATTACAAAGGTATGTGTATTTTTGCCCTAGGCCATAGTTGTTATTGGTTTCGAGTACCAGACTTGCGAAAACTTTGATGGTTTCTCAACCATTCCTTAACTTCAAACTCCCATATCACGCAAACGGATCGACGAACTCGAGAAATTCCTGTTGCACCTGAAAGCAGAAACTCGCCTAATTACAAAGGTATGTGTATTTTTGCCCTAGGCCATAATAGTTATTGGTTTCGAGTACCAGACTTGCGAAAACTTTGATGGTTTCTCAACCATTCCTTAACCTCAAACTCCCATATCTCGCGAACGGATTGACGAACTCGAGAAATTCCTGTTGCATCTGAAAGCAGAAACTCGCCCGATTACAATGCTGTGTGTACTTTTCCCCTAGGCTATTCCAGTTATTTGTTTCGTGTATTAGACTTGCGAAAATTTTGATAGTTTCTCAACCATTCCTTAACTTCAAACACACATATCTCGCGAACGGATTGAGGAAATCGAGAATTTCCTGTTGCATCTGAAAGAAGAAACTCGCCCGATTACAACAGTATGTGTATTTTTCCCCTAGGCCATTCCAGTTTTTCGTTTCTAGCATCAGAATTGCGAAAATTTTGATAGTTCCTCAACCATCTCTAAACTCCAAACTCCGAAATTTCGCGAACGGATTGACCAAATCGAGAAATTCCTGTTGCACCTGAAAGCAGAAACTCGCCTGATTAAAACGGTATGTGTATTTTTGCCCTAGGCCATAGTAGTTATTGGTTTCGAGTACCAGACTTGCGAAAACTTTGATGATTTCTCAACCATTCCTTAACTTCAAACTCCCATATCTCGCGAACGGATTAACGAACTCGAGAAATTCCTGTTGCATCTGAAAGCAGAAACTCGCCCGATTACAATGCTGCGTGTACTTTTCCCCTAGGCTATTCCAGTTATTTGTTTCGAGTATTAGACTTGCGAAAATTTTGATGGTTTCTCAACCATTCCTTAACTTCAAACACACATTACTCGCGAACGGATTGAGGAAATCGAGAAATACCTGTCGCATCTGAAAGAAGAGACTCTCCCGATTACAACGGTATGTGTATTTTTCCCCTAGGCCATTCCAGTTTTTCGTTTCTAACATCAGAATTGCGAAAATTTTGATAGTTCCCCAACCATCTCTAAACTCCAAACTCCGAAATTTCGCGAACGGATTGACCAAATCGAGAAATTCTTGTTGCACCTGAAAGCAGAAACTCGCCTGATTAAAACGGTATGTGTATTTTTGCCCTTGGCCATTCTAGTTATTGGTTTCGAGTACCAGACTTGCGAAAATTTTGATGGTTTCTCAACCATTCCTTAACTTCAAACTCCCATATCACGCAAACGGATCGACGAACTCGAGAAATTCCTGTTGCACCTGAAAGCAGAAACTCGCCTAATTACAAAGGTATGTGTATTTTTGCCCTAGGCCATAGTAGTTATTGGTTTCGAGTACCAGACTTGCGAAAACTTTGATGGTTTCTCAACCATTCCTTAACTTCAAACTCCCATATCTCGCGAACGGATCGACGAACTCGAGAAATTCCTGTTGCACCTGAAAGCAGAAACTCGCCTAATTACAACGGTATGTGTATTTTTGCCCTAGGCCATAGTAGTTATTGGTTTCGAGTACCAGACTTGCGAAAACTTTGATGATTTCTCAACCATTCCTTAACTTCAAACTCCCATATCTCGCGAACGGATTGACGAACTCGAGAAATTCCTGTTGCATCTGAAAGCAGAAACTCGCCCGATTACAATGCTGTGTGTACTTTTCCCCTAGGCTATTCCAGTTATTTGTTTCGAGTATTAGACTTGCGAAAATTTTGATGGTTTCTCAACCATTCCTTAACTTCAAACACACATTACTCGCGAACGGATTGAGGAAATCGAGAAATTCCTATCGCATCTGAAAGAAGAGACTCGCCCGATTACAACGGTATGCGTATTTATCCCCTAGGCCATTCCAGTTTTTCGTTTCTAACATCAGAATTGCGAAAATTTTGATAGTTCCTCAACCATCTCTAAAATCCAAACTCTGAAATTTCGCGAACGGATTGACCAAATCGAGAAATTCCTGTTGCACCTGAAAGCAGAAACTCGCCTGATTAAAACGGTATGTGTATTTTTGCCATTGGCCATTCTAGTTATTGGTTTCGAGTACCAGACTTGCGAAAATTTTGATGGTTTCTCAACCATTCCTTAACTTCAAACTCCCATAGCACGCAAACGGATCGACGAACTCGAGAAATTCCTGTTGCACCTGAAAGCAGAAACTCGCCTAATTACAAAGGTATGTGTATTTTTGCCCTAGGCCATAGTAGTTATTGGTTTCGAGTACCAGACTTGCGAAAACTTTGATGATTTCTCAACCATTCCTTAACTTCAAACTCCCATATCTCGCGAACGGATTGACGAACTCGAGAAATTCCTGTTGCATCTGAAAACAGAAACTCGCCCGATTACAATGCTGCGTGTACTTTCCCCTAGGCTATTCCAGTTATTTGTTTCGAGTATTAGACTTGCGAAAATTTTGATGGTTTCTCAACCATTCCTTAACTTCAAACACACATTACTCGCGAACGGATTGAGGAAATCGAGAAATACCTGTCGCATCTGAAAGAAGAGACTCGCCCGATTACAACGGTATGTGTATTTTTCCCCTAGGCCATTCCAGTTTTTCGTTTCTAACATCAGAATTGCGAAAATTTTGATAGTTCCTCAACCATCTCTAAACTCCAAACTCCGAAATTTCGCGAACGGATTGACCAAATCGAGAAATTCCTGTTGCACCTGAAAGCAGAAACTCGCCTGATTAAAACGGTATGTGTATTTTTGCCCTTGGCCATTCTAGTTATTGGTTTCGAGTACCAGACTTGCGAAAATTTTGATGGTTTCTCAACCATTCCTTAACTTCAAACTCCCATATCACGCAAACGGATCGACGAAATCGAGAAATTCCTGTTGCACCTGAAAGCAGAAACTCGCCTAATTACAAAGGTATGTGTATTTTTGCCCTAGGCCATAGTAGTTATTGGTTTCGAGTACCAGACTTGCGAAAACTTTGATGGTTTCTCAACCATTCCTTAACTTCAAACTCCCATATCACGCAAACGGATCGACGAACTCGAGAAATTCCTGTTGCACCTGAAAGCAGAAACGCGCCTAATTACAAAGGTATGTGTATTTTTGCCCTAGGCCATAGTAGTTATTGATTTCGAGTATTAGACTTGCGAAAATTTTGATGGTTTCTCAACCATTCCTTAACTTCAAACACACATATCTCGCGAACGGATTGAGGAAATCGAGAAATTCCTGTTGCATCTGAAAGAAGAAACTCGCCCGATTACAACAGTATGTGTATTTTTCCCCTAGGCCATTCCAGTTTTTCGTTTCTAGCATCAGAATTGCGAAAATTTTGATTGTTCCTCAACCATCTCTAAACTCCAAACTCCGAAATTTCGCGAACGGATTGACCAAATCGAGAAATTCCTGTTGCACCTGAAAGCAGAAACTCGCCTGATTAAAACGGTATGTGAATTTTTGCCCTTGGCCATTGTAGTTATTGGTTTCGAGTACCAGACTTGCGAAAATCTTGATGGTTTCTCAACCATTCCGTAACTGCAAACTCCCATATCTCGCGAACGGATTGACGAACTCGAGAAATTCCTGTTGCATCTGAAAGCAGAAACTCGCCTAATTACAAAGGTATGTGTATTTTTGTCCTAGGACATTGTAGTTATTGGTTTCGAGTATCAGACTTGTGAAAATTTTAATGGTTTCTCAACCATTCCTTCACTTCAAACTCCTATATCTCGCGAACGGATTGAGGAGATCGAGAAATTCCTGTTGCATCTGAAAGATAAACTCGCCCGATTACAACGGTATGTGTATTTTTCCCCTAGGCCATTGTAGTTATTGGTTTCTAGTATCAGACTTGCGAAAATTTTGATGGTTTCTCAACCATTCCTTAATTTCAAACTCCCATATCTCGCGAACGGATTGACGAACTCGAGTATTTGCTGTTGCATCTGAGAGCAGAAACTCGGCCGATTACAACGGTATGTGTTTCTTTGCCCTAGGACACTGTAGTTATTCGTTTCGAGTATCAGACTTGTGAAAATTTTAATGGTTTCTCAACCATTCCTTCATTTCAAGCTCCTATATCCCGCGAACGGATTGAGGAAATCGAGAAATTCCTGCTTCATCTGAAAGTAGAAACTCGCCCGATTACAACGGTATGTGTTCTTTTGCCCTAGGCCATTCCAGTTATTCGTTTCTAGCATCAGAATTGCGAAAATTTTGATGGTTTCTCAACCGTCTCATAACTCCAAACTCCCATATCTCGCGAACGGATTGAGGAAATCGAGAAATTCCTGCTGCATCTGAAAGTAGAAACTCGCCCGATTACAACGGTATGTGTATTTTTCCCCTAGGCCATTCCAGTTATTCGTTTCTAGCATCAGAATTGCGAAAATTTTGATGGTTCCTCAGCCATCTCTCAACTCCACACTCCGATATTTCGCGAACGGTTTGACGAATCCGAAAAATTTCAGTTGCATCTGAAAGTAGAAACTCTCCCGATTACAACGGTATGTGTTTTTTTGCCCTAGGCCATTGTAGTTATTTGTTTCGAGTATCAGACTTGCGAAAATTTTGATGGTTTCTCAACCATTCCTGAACTTCAAACTCCCATATCACGAAAACGGATCGACGAACTCGAGAAATTCCTGTTGCACCTGAAAGCAGAAACTCGCCTAATTACAAAGGTATGTGTATTTTTGCCCTAGGCCATAGTAGTTATTGGTTTCGAGTACCAGACTTGCGAAAACTTTGATGGTTTCTCAACCATTCCTTAACTTCAAACTCCCATATCTCGCGAACGGATTGACGAACTCGAGAAATTCCTATTGCATCTGAAAGCAGAAACTCGCCTAATTACAAAGGTATGTGTATTTTTGCCCTAGGCCATAGTAGTTATTGGTTTCGAGTACCAGACTTGCGAAAACTTTGATGGTTTCTCAACCATTCCTTAACTTCAAACTCCCATATCTCCCGAACGGATTGACGAACTCGAGAAATTCCTGTTGCATCTGAAAGCAGAAACTCGCCTAATTACAAAGGTATGTGTATTTTTGCCCTAGGCCATAGTAGTTATTGGTTTCGAGTACCAGACTTGCGAAAACTTTGATGGTTTCTCAACCATTCCTTAACTTCAAACTCCCATATCACGCAAACGGATCGACGAACTCGAGAAATTCCTGTTGCACCTGAAATCAGAAACTCGCCTAATTACAAAGGTATGTGTATTTTTGCCCTAGGCCATAGTAGTTATTGGTTTCGAGTACCAGACTTGCGAAAACTTTGATGGTTTCTCAACCATTCCTTAACCTCAAACTCCCATATCTCGCGAACGGATTGACGAACTCGAGAAATTCCTGTTGCATCTGAAAGCCGAAACTCGCCCGATTACAATGCTGTGTGTACTTTTCCCCTAGGCTATTCCAGTTATTTGTTTCGAGTATTAGACTTGCGAAAATTTTGATGGTTTCTCAACCATTCCTTAACTTCAAACACACATTACTCGCGAATGGATTGAGGAAATCGAGAAATTCCTATCGCATCTGAAAGAAGAGACTCGCCCGATTACAACGGTATGCGTATTTATCCCCTAGGCCATTCCAGTTTTTCGTTTCTAACATCAGAATTGCGAAAATTTTGATCGTTCCTCAACCATCTCTAAACTCCAAACTCCGAAATTTCGCGAACGGATTGACCAAATCGAGAAATTCCTGTTGCACCTGAAAGCAGAAACTCGCCTGATTAAAACGGTATGTGTATTTTTGCCCTTGGCCATTCTAGTTATTGGTTTCGAGTACCAGACTTGCGAAAATTTTGATGGTTTCTCAACCATTCCTTAACTTCAAACTCCCATATCACGCAAACGGATCGACGAACTCGAGAAATTCCTGTTGCACCTGAAAGCAGAAACTCGCCTAATTACAAAGGTATGTGTATTTTTGCCCTAGGCCATAGTAGTTATTGGTTTCGAGTACCAGACTTGCGAAAACTTTGATGGTTTCCCAACCATTCCTTAACTTCAAACTCCCATATCTCGCGAACGGATTGACGAACTCGAGAAATTCCTGTTGCATCTGAAAGCAGAAACTCGCCCGATTACAATGCTGCGTGTACTTTTCCCCTAGGCTATTCCAGTTATTTGTTTCGAGTATTAGACTTGCGAAAATTTTGATGGTTTCTCAACCATTCCTTAACTTCAAACACACATATCTCGCGAACGGATTGACGAACTCGAGAAATTCCTGTTGCATCTGAAAGCAGAAACTCGCCCGATTACAATGCTTCGTGTACTTTTCCCCTAGGCTATTCCAGTTATTTGTTTCGAGTATTAGACTTGCGAAAATTTTGATAGTTCCTCAACCATCTCTAAAATCCAAACTCCGAAATTTCGCGAACGGATTGACCAAATCGAGAAATTCCTGTTGCACCTGAAAGCAGAAACTCGCCTGATTAAAACGGTATGTGTATTTTTGCCCTTGGCCATTCTAGTTATTGGTTTCGAGTACCAGACTTGCGAAAATTTTGATGGTTTCTCAACCATTCCTTAACTTCAAACTCCCATATCACGCAAACGGATCGACGAACTCGAGAAATTCCTGTTGCACCTGAAAGCAGAAACGCGCCTAATTACAAAGGTATGTGTATTTTTGCCCTAGGCCATAGTAGTTATTGATTTCGAGTACCAGACTTGCGAAAACTTTGATGGTTTCTCAACCATTCCTTAACTTCAAACTCCCATATCTCGCGAACGGATTGACGAACTCGAGAAATTCCTGTTGCATCTGAAAGCAGAAACTCGCCCGATTACAATGCTGTGTGTACTTTTCCCCTAGGCTATTCCAGTTATTTGTTTCGAGTATTAGACTTGCGAAAATTTTGATGGTTTCTCAACCATTCCTTAACTTCAAACACACATATCTCGCGAACGGATTGAGGAAATCGAGAAATACCTGTCGCATCTGAAAGTAGAGACTCGCCCGATTACAACGGTATGTGTATTTTTCCCCTAGGCCATTCCAGTTTTTCGTTTCTAACATCAGAATTGCGAAAATTTTGATAGTTCCTCAACCATCTCTAAACTCCAAACTCCGAAATTTCGCGAACGGATTGACCAAATCGAGAAATTCCTGTTGCACCTGAAAGCAGAAACTCGCCTGATTAAAACGGTATGTGTATTTTTGCCCTTGGCCATTCTAGTTATTGGTTTCGAGTACCAGACTTGCGAAAATTTTGATGGTTTCTCAACCATTCCTTAACTTCAAACTCCCATATCACGCAAACGGATCGACGAACTCGAGAAATTCCTGTTGCACCTGAAAGCAGAAACTCGCCTAATTACAAAGGTATGTGTATTTTTGCCCTAGGCCATAGTAGTTATTGGTTTCGAGTACCAGACTTGCGAAAACTTTGATGGTTTCTCAACCATTCCTTAACTTCAAACTCCCATATCTCGCGAACGGATCGACGAACTCGAGAAATTCCTGTTGCACCTGAAAGCAGAAACTCGCCTAATTACAACGGTATGTGTATTTTTGCCCTAGGCCATAGTAGTTATTGGTTTCGAGTACCAGACTTGCGAAAACTTTGATGATTTCTCAACCATTCCTTAACTTCAAACTCCCATATCTCGCGAACGGATTGACGAACTCGAGAAATTCCTGTTGCATCTGAAAGCAGAAACTCGCCCGATTACAATGCTGTGTGTACTTTTCCCCTAGGCTATTCCAGTTATTTGTTTCGAGTATTAGACTTGCGAAAATTTTGATGGTTTCTCAACCATTCCTTAACTTCAAACACACATTACTCGCGAACGGATTGAGGAAATCGAGAAATTCCTATCGCATCTGAAAGAAGAGACTCGCCCGATTACAACGGTATGCGTATTTATCCCCTAGGCCATTCCAGTTTTTCGTTTCTAACATCAGAATTGCGAAAATTTTGATAGTTCCTCAACCATCTCTAAAATCCAAACTCCGAAATTTCGCGAACGGATTGACCAAATCGAGAAATTCCTGTTGCACCTGAAAGCAGAAACTCGCCTAATTACAAAGGTATGTGTATTTTTGCCCTAGGCCATAGTAATTATTGGTTTCGAGTACCAGACTTGCGAAAACTTTGATGGTTTCTCAACCATTCCTTAACTTCAAACTCCCATATCTCGCGAACGGATCGACGAACTCGAGAAATTCCTGTTGCACCTGAAAGCAGAAACTCGCCTAATTACAACGGTATGTGTATTTTTGCCCTAGGCCATAGTAGTTATTGGTTTCGAGTACCAGACTTGCGAAAACTTTGATGATTTCTCAACCATTCCTTAACTTCAAACTCCCATATCTCGCGTACGGATTGACGAACTCGAGAAATTCCTGTTGCATCTGAAAGCAGAAACTCGCCCGATTACAATGCTGTGTGTACTTTTCCCCTAGGCTATTCCAGTTATTTGTTTCGAGTATTAGACTTGCGAAAATTTTGATGGTTTCTCAACCATTCCTTAACTTCAAACACACATTACTCGCGAACGGATTGAGGAAATCGAGAAATTCCTATCGCATCTGAAAGAAGAGACTCGCCCGATTACAACGGTATGCGTATTTATCCCCTAGGCCATTCCAGTTTTTCGTTTCTAACATCAGAATTGCGAAAATTTTGATAGTTCCTCAACCATCTCTAAAATCCAAACTCCGAAATTTCGCGAACGGATTGACCAAATCGAGAAATTCCTGTTGCACCTGAAAGCAGAAACTCGCCTGATTAAAACGGTATGTGTATTTTTGCCCTTGGCCATTCTAGTTATTGGTTTCGAGTACCAGACTTGCGAAAATTTTGATGGTTTCTCAACCATTCCTTAACTTCAAACTCCCATATCACGCAAACGGATCGACGAACTCGAGAAATTCCTGTTGCACCTGAAAGCAGAAACTCGCCTAATTACAAAGGTTTGTGTATTTTTGCCCTAGGCCATAGTAGTTATTGGTTTCGAGTACCAGACTTGCGAAAACTTTGAGGATTTCTCAACCATTCCTTAACTTCAAACTCCCATATCTCGCGAACGGATTGACGAACTCGAGAAATTCCTGTTGCATCTGAAAGCAGAAACTCGCCCGATTACAATGCTGCGTGTACTTTCCCCTAGGCTATTCCAGTTATTTGTTTCGAGTATTAGACTTGCGAAAATTTTGATGGTTTCTCAACCATTCCTTAACTTCAAACACACATATCTCGCGAACGGATTGAGGAAATCGAGAAATTCCTGTTGCATCTGAAAGAAGAAACTCGCCCGATTACAAAGGTATGTGTATTTTTACCCTAGGCCATTCCAGTTTTTCGTTTCTAGCATCAGAATTGCGAAAATTTTGATAGTTCCTCAACCATCTCTAAACTCCAAACTCCGAAATTTCGCGAACGGATTGACCAAATCGAGAAATTCATGTTGCACCTGAAAGCAGAAACTCGCCTGATTAAAACGGTATGTGTATTTTTGCCCTTGGCCATTGTAGTTATTGGTTTCGAGTACCAGACTTGCGAAAATTTTGATGGTTTCTCAACCATTCCTTAACTTCAAACTCCCATATCACGCAAACGGATCGACGAACTCGAGAAATTCCTGTTGCACCTGAAAGCAGAAACGCGCCTAATTACAAAGGTATGTGTATTTTTGCCCTAGGCCATAGTAGTTATTGGTTTCGAGTACCAGACTTACGAAAACTTTGATGGTTTCTCAACCATTCCTTAACTTCAAACTCCCATATCTCGCGAACGGATTGACGAACTCGAGAAATTCCTGTTGCATCTGAAAGCAGAAACTCGCCCGATTAAAATGCTGTGTGTACTTTTCCCCTAGGCTATTCCAGTTATTTGTTTCGAGTATTAGACTTGCGAAAATTTTGATGGTTTCTCAACCATTCCTTAACTTCAAACACACATATCTCGCGAACGGATTGAGGAAATCGAGAAATTCCTGTTGCATCTGAAAGAAGAAACTCGCCCGATTACAACAGTATGTGTATTTTTCCCCTAGGCCATTCCAGTTTTTCGTTTCTAGCATCAGAATTGCGAAAATTTTGATTGTTCCTCAACCATCTCTAAACTCCAAACTCCGAAATTTCGCGAACGGATTGACCAGGTCGAGAAATTCCTGTTGCACCTGAAAGCAGAAACTCGCCTGATTAAAACGGTATGTGAATTTTTGCCCTTGGCCATTGTAGTTATTGGTTTCGAGTACCAGACTTGCGAAAATCTTGATGGTTTCTCAACCATTCCGTAACTGCAAACTCCCATATCTCGCGAACGGATTGACGAACTCGAGAAATTCCTGTTGCATCTGAAAGCATAAACTCGCCCGATTACAACGGTATGTGTATTTTTGTCCTAGGACATTGTAGTTATTGGTTTCGAGTATCAGACTTGTGAAAATTTTAATGGTTTCTCAACCATTCCTTCACTTCAAACTCCTATATCTCGCGAACGGATTGAGGAGATCGAGAAATTCCTGTTGCATCTGAAAGATAAACTCGCCCGATTACAACGGTATGTGTATTTTTCCCCTAGGCCATTGTAGTTATTGGTTTCGAGTATCAGACTTGCGAAAATTTTGATGGTTTCTCAACCATTCCTTAATTTCAAACTCCCATATCTCGCGAACGGATTGACGAACTCGAGTATTTGCTGTTGCATCTGAGAGCAGAAACTCGGCCGATTACAACGGTATGTGTTTCTTTGCCCTAGGACACTGTAGTTATTCGTTTCGAGTGTCAGACTTGTGAAAATTTTAATGGTTTCTCAACCATTCCTTCATTTCAAGCTCCTATATCCCGCGAACGGATTGAGGAAATCGAGAAATTCCTGCTTCATCTGAAAGTAGAAACTCGCCCGATTACAACGGTATGTGTTCTTTTGCCCTAGGCCATTCCAGTTATTCGTTTCTAGCATCAGAATTGCGAAAATTTTGATGGTTTCTCAACCGTCTCATAACTCCAAACTCCCATATCTCGCGAACGGATTGAGGAAATCGAGAAATTCCTGCTGCATCTGAAAGTAGAAACTCGCCCGATTACAACGGTATGTGTATTTTTCCCCTAGGCCATTCCAGTTATTCGTTTCTAGCATCAGAATTGCGAAAATTTTGATGGTTCCTCAGCCATCTCTCAACTCCACACTCCGATATTTCGCGAACGGTTTGACGAATCCGAAAAATTTCAGATGCATCTGAAAGTAGAAACTCTCCCGATTACAACGGTATGTCTATTTTTGCCCTAAGACATTGTAGATATTGGTTTCGAGTATCAGACTTGTGAAAATTTTGACGGTTTCTCAACCATTCCTTAACTTCAAACGCCCATATCTCGCGAACGGATTGACAAACTCCAGAATTTCCTGTAGCTCCTGAAAGCAGAAACTCGCACGATTACAACGGTATGTGTTTTTTTGCCCTAGGCCATTGTAGTTATTGGTTTCGAGTATCAGACTTGCGAAAGTTTTGATGGTTTCTCAACCATTCCTGAACTTCAAACTCCCATATCACGCAAACGGATCGACGAACTCGAGAAATTCCTGTTGCACCTGAAAGCAGAATCTCGCCTAATTACAAAGGTATGTGTATTTTTGCCCTAGGCCATAGTAGTTATTGGTTTCGAGTACCAGACTTGCGAAAACTTTGATGGTTTCTCAACCATTCCTTAACTACAAACTCCCATATCTCGCGAACGGATTGGCGAACTCGAGAAATTCCTGTTGCATCTGAAAGCAGAAACTCGCCCGATTACAATGCTGTGTGTACTTTTCCCCTAGGCTATTCCAGTTATTTGTTTCGAGTATTAGACTTGCGAAAATTTTGATTGTTTCTCAACCATTCCTTAACTTCAAACACACATATCTCGCGAACGGATTGAGGAAATCGAGAAATTCCTGTTGCATCTGAAAGAAGACACTCGCCCGATTAAAACGGTATGTGTATTTTTGCCCTTGGCCATTGTAGTTATTGGTTTCGAGTACCAGACTTGCGAAAATTTTGATGGTTTCTCAACCATTCCTTAACTTCAAACTCCCATATCTCGCGAACGGATTGACGAACTCGAGAATTTCCTGTTGCACCTGAAAGCAGAAACTCGCCCGATTACAACGGTATGTGTATTTTTGCCCTAGGCCATAGTAGTTATTGGTTTCGAGTATCAGACATGCGAAAATTTTGATGGTTTCTCAACCATTCCTTAACTTCAAACTCCCATATCTCGCGAACGGATAGACGAACTCGAGAAATTCCTGTTGCGTCTGAAAGCAGAAACTCGCCCAATTACAATGGTGTGTGTACTTTTCCCCTAGGCCATTCCAGTTATTCGTTTCTAGCATCAGAATTGCGAAAATTTTGATGGTTCCTCAGCCATCTCTCAACTCCAAACTCCGATATTTCGCGAACGGATTGACGAATCCGAAAAATTTCTGTTGCATCTGAAAGTAGAAACTCTCCCGATTACAACGGTATGTGTATTTTTGCCCTAGGACATTGTAGTTATTGGTTTCGAGTATCAGACTTTCGAAAATTTTGATGGTTTCTCAACCATTCCTTAACATCAAACTCCCATATCTCGCGAACGGATTGAGGAACTCGAGACATTCCTATTTCATCTGAGAGCAGAAACTCGGCCGATTACAACGGTATGTGTTCTTTTCCCCTAGGCTATTCCAGTTATTTGTTTCGAGTATTAGACTTGCGAAAATTTTGATGGTTTCTCAACCATTCCTAAACTTCAAACACAGATATCTCGCGAACGGATTGAGGAAATCGAGAAACTCCTGTTGCATCTGAAAGAAGAAACTCGCCCGATTACAACGGTATGTGTATTTTTCCCCTAGGCCATTCCAGTTTTTCGTTTCTAGCATCAGAATTGCGAAAATTTTGATTGTTCCTCAACCATCTCTAAACTCCAAACTCCGAAATTTCGCGAACGGATTGACCAAATCGAGAAATTCCTGTTGCACCTGAAAGCAGAAACCCGGCTGATTAAAACGGTATGTGAATTTTTGCCCTTGGCCATTGTAGTTATTGGTTTCGGGTACCAGACTTGCGAAAATTTTGATGGTTTCTCAACCATTCCTTAACTTCAAACTCCCATATCTCGCGAACGGATTGACGAGCTCGAGAAATTCCTGTTGCATCTGAAAGCATAAACTCGCCCGATTACAACGGTATGTGTATTTTTGTCCTAGGACATTGTAGTTATTGGTTTCGAGTATCAGACATGTGAAAATTTTAATGGTTTCTCAACCATTCCTTCACTTCAAACTCCTATATCTCGCGAACGGATTGAGGAAATCGAGAAATTCCTGTTGCATCTGAAAGATAAACTCGCCCGATTACAACGGTATGTGTATTTTTCCCCTAGGCCATTGTAGTTATTGGTTTCGAGTATCAGACTTGGGAAAGTTTTGATGGTTTCTCAACCATTCCTTAACTTCAAACTCCCATATCTCGCGAACGGACTGACGAACTCGAGAATTTCCTGTTGCATCTGAAAGCAGAATCTCGCCCGATTACAACGGTATGTGTTTTTTTGCCCTAGGCCATTGTGGTTATTGGTTTCGAGTATCAGACTTGTGAAAATTTTAATGGTTCCTCAACCATTCCTTCACTTCAAATTCCTATATCTCACGAACGGATTGAGGAAATCGAGAAATTCCTGCTGCATCTGAAAGTGGAAACTCGCCCGATTACAACGGTATGTGTATTTTTCCCCTAGGCCATTCCAGTTATTCGTTTCTTGCATCAGAATTGCGAAAATTTTGATGGTTTCTCAACCATTCCTTAACTTCAAACTCCCATATCTCGCGAACGGATAAACGAACTCGAGAAATTCCTGTTGCGTCTGAAAGCAGAAACTCGCCCAATTACAATGGTGTGTGTACTTTTCCCCTAGGCCATTCCAGTTATTCGTTTCTAGCATTAGAATTGCGAAAATTTTGATAGTTCCTGAACCATCTCTAAACTCCAAACTCCGATATTTCGCGAACGGATTGGCGAACTCGAGAAATTCCTGTTGCACCTGAAAGCAGAAACTTGCCCGATTACAACGGAATGTGTATTTTTCCCCTAGGCCCTTCCAGTTATACGTTTCTAGCATCAGAATTGCGAAAATTTTGATAGTTCCTCAACCATCTCTAAACTCCAAACTCCGAAATTTCGCGAACGGATTGACGAAATCGAGAAATTCCTGTTGCATCTGAAAGAAGAAACTCGCCCGATTACAACGGTATGTGTATTTTTCCCCTAGGCCATAGTAGTTATTGTTTTCGAGTATCAGACTTGCGAAAATTTTGATGGTTTCTCAACCATTCCTTAACTTCAAACTCCCATATCTCGCGAACGGATAGACGAACTCGAGAAATTCCTGTTGCGTCTGAAAGCAGAAACTCGCCCAATTACAATGGTGTGTGTACTTTTCCCCTAGGCCATTCCAGTTATTCGTTTCTAGCATCAGAATTGCGAAAATTTTGATGGTTCCTCAGCCATCTCTCAACTCCAAACTCCGATATTTCGCGAACGGATTGACGAATCCGAAAAACTTCTGTTGCATCTGAAAGTAGAAACTCTCCCGATTACAACGGTATGTGTATTTTTGCCCTAGGACATTGTAGTTATTGGTTTCGAGTATCAGACTTGCGAAAATTTTGATGGTTTCTCAACCATTCCTTAACTTCAAACTCCCATATCTCGCGAACGGATTGACGAGCTCGAGAAATTCCTGTTGCATCTGAAAGCATAAACTCGCCCGATTACAACGGTATGTGTATTTTTGTCCTAGGACATTGTAGTTATTGGCTTCGAGTATCAGACTTGTGAAAATTTTAATGGTTTCTCAACCATTCCTTTACTTCAAACACACATATCTCGCGAACGGATTGAGGAAATCGAGAAATTCCTGTTGCATCTGAAAGAAGAAACTCGCCCGATTACAACGGTATGTGTATTTTTCCCCTAGACCATTCCAGTTTTTCGATTCTAGCATCAGAATTGCGAAAATTTTGATTGTTCGTCAACCATCTCTAAACTCCAAACTCCGAAATTTCGCGAACGGATTGACCAAATCGAGAAATTCCTGTTGCACCTGAAAGCAGAAACTCGCCTGATTAAAACGGTATGTGTATTTTTGCCCTTGGCCATTGTAGTTATTGGTTTCGAGTACCAGACCAGCGAAAATTTTGATGGTTTCTCAACCATTCCTTAACTTTAAACTCCCATATCTCGCAAACGGATCGACGAACTCGAGAAATTCCTGTTGCACCTGAAAGCAGAAACTTGCCCGATTACAACGGTATGTGTATTTTTGCCCTAGGACATTGTAGTTATTGGTTTCGAGTATCAGACTTGTGAAAATTTTAATGGATTCTCAACCATTCCTTTACTTCAAACTCCTATATCTCGCGAACGGATTGAGGAAATCGAGAAATTCCTGTTGCATCTGAAAGATAAACTCGCCCGATTACAACGGTATGTGTATTTTTCCCCTATGCCATTGTAGTTATTGGTTTCGAGTATCAGACTTGCGAAAATTTTGATGGTTTCTCAACCATTCCTTAACTTCAAACTTCCATATCTCGCGAACGGACTGACGAACTCGAGAATTTCCTGTTGCATCTGAAAGCAGAAACTCGCCCGATTACAACGGTATGTGTTTTTTTGCCCTAGGCCATTGTGGTTATTGGTTTCGAGTATCAGACTTGTGAAAATTTTAATGGTTCCTCAACCATTCCTTCACTTCAAACTCCTCTATCTCACGAACGGATTGAGGAAATCGAGAAATTCCTGCTGCATCTGAAAGTAGAAACTCGCCCGATTACAACGGTATGTGTATTTTTACCCTAGGCCATTCCAGTTATTCGTTTCGTGCATCAGAATTGCGAAAATTTTGATGGTTTCTCAACCATTCCTTAACTTCAAACTCCCATATCTCGCGAACGGATTGACGAACTCGAGAATTTCCTGTTGCACCTGAAAGCAGAAACTCGCCCGATTACAACGGTATGTGTTTTTTTGCCCTAGGCCATTGTAGTTATTGGTTTCGAGTATCAGACTTGTGAAAATTTTGATGGTTTCTCAACCATTCCTTAACTTCAAACTCCCATATCTCGCGAACGGATTGACGAACTCGAGAATTTCCTGTTGCACCTGAAAGCAGAAACTCGCCCGATTACAACGGTATGTGTTTTTTTGCCCTAGGCCATTGTAGTTATTGGTTTCGAGCACCAGACTTGCGAAAATTTTGATGGTTTCTCAACCATTCCTTAACTGCAAACTCCCATATCTCGCGAACGGATTGACGAACTCGAGAAATTCCTGTTGCATCTGAAAGTAGAAACTCGCCCCAATACAACGGTGTGTGTACTTTTCCCCTAGGCCATTCCAGTTATTGGTTTCGAGTAACAGACTTGCGAAAATTTTGATGGTTTCTCAAACATTCCTTAACTTCAAACTCCCATATCTCGCGAACGGCTGGCGAACTCGAGAAATTCCTGTTGCATCTGAAAGTAGAAAGTCGCCCGATTACAAAGGTATGTGTATATTTGCTCTAGGCCATTCCAGTTATGGTTTTCGAGTATCAGACCGGCGAAAATTTTGATGGATTCTCAACCATTCCTTACCTTCAAACTCCCATATCTCGCGAACGGACTGACGAACTCCAGAATTTCCTGTTGCATCTGAAAGCAGAAACAAGCCCGATTACAACGGAATGTGTATTTTTCCCCTAGGCCCTTCCAGTTATTCGTTTCTAGCATCAGAATTGCGAAAATTTTGATAGTTCCTCAACAATCTCTAAACTCCAAATTCCGATATTTCGCGAACGGATCGACGAACTCGAGAAATTCGTGTTGCACCTGAAAGCAGAAACTCTCCCGATTACAACGGTATGTGTATTTTTGCCCTAGGCCATAGTAGTTATTGGTTCCGAGTATCAGACTTGCGAAAATTTTGATGGTTTCTCAACCATTCCTTAACTTCAAACTCCCATATCTCGCGAACGGATTGACGAACTCGAGAAACTCCTGTTGCATCTGAAAGTAGAAACTCGCCCCAATACAACGGTGTGTGTACTTTTCCCCTAGGCCATTCCAGTTATTGGTTTCGAGTAACAGACTTGCGAAAATTTTGATGGTTTCTCAACCATTCCTTATCTTCAAACTCCCATATCTCGCGAACGGATTGACGAACTCGAGAAACTCCTGTTGCATCTGAAAGTAGAAACTCGCCCCAATACAACGGTGTGTGTACTTTTCCCCTAGGCCATTCCAGTTATTGGTTTCGAGTAACAGACTTGCGAAAATTTTGATGGTTTCTCAAACATTCCTTAACTTCAAACTCCCATATCTCGCGAACGGCTGGCGAACTCGAGAAATTCCTGTTGCATCTGAAAGTAGAAAGTCGCCCGATTACAAAGGTATGTGTATATTTGCTCTAGGCCATTCCAGTTATTGTTTTCGAGTATCAGACCAGCGAAAATTTTGATGGATTCTCAACTATTCCTTACCTTCAAACTCCCATATCTCGCGAACGGATTGACGAACTCGAGACATTCCTATTGCATCTGAAAGCAGAAACTCGCCCGATTACAATGGTGTGTGTACTTTTCCCATAGGTCATTGAAGTTATTGGTTTCGAGTATCAGACTTGCGAAAATATTGATGATATCTCAACCATTCCTTCACTTCAAACTCCTATATCTCGCGAACGGTTTGACGAACTCGAGAAATTCCTGTTGCACCTGAAAGCAGAAACTCGCCCGATTACAACGCTATTTGTATTTTTGCCCTAGGCCATAGTAGTTATTGGTTCCGAGTATCAGACTTGCGAAAATTTTGATGGTTTCTCAACCATTCCTTAATTTCAAACTCCCGTATCTCGCGAACGGATTGACGAACTCGAGAATTTCCTGTTGCATCTGAAAGCAGAAACAAGCCCGATTACAACGGTATGTGTATCTTTGCCCTAGGCCATAGTAGTTATTGGTTCCGAGTATCAGACTTGCGAAAATTTTGATGGTTTCTCAACCATTCCTTACCTTCAAACTCCCATATCTCGCGAACGGATTGACGAACTCGAGAAATTCCTGTTGCATCTGAAAGTAGAAACTCGTCCGATTACAATGGTAAGTGCATATTTGCCCTAGGCCATAGTAGTTATTGGTTTCGAGTATCAGACTTGCGAAAATTTTGATGGTTTCTCAAGCATTCCTTAACTTTAAACTCCCATATCTCGCAAACGGATCGACGAACTCGAGAATTTCCTGTTGCATCTGAAAGCAGAAACTCGCCCGATTACAACGGTATGTGTTTTTTTGCCCTAGGCCATTGTGGTTATTGGTTTCGAGTATCAGACTTGTGAAAATTTTAATGGTTCCTCAACCATTCCTTCACTTCAAACTCCTCTATCTCACGAACGGATTGAGGAAATCGAGAAATTCCTGCTGCATCTGAAAGTAGAAACTCGCCCGGTTACAACGGTATGTGTATTTTTCCCCTAGGCCATTCCAGTTATTCGTTTCGTGCATCAGAATTGCGAAAATTTTGATGGTTTCTCAAGCATGCCTTAACTTTAAACTCCCATATCTCGCAAACGGATCGACGAACTCGAGAATTTCCTGTTGCATCTGAAAGCAGAAACTCGCCCGATTACAACGGTATGTGTTTTTTTGCCCTAGGCCATTGTAGTTATTGGTTTCGAGTATCAGACTTGTGAAAATTTTGATGGTTTCTCAACCATTCCTTAACTTCAAACTCCCATATCTCGCGAACGGATTGACGAACTCGAGAATTTCCTGTTGCACCTGAAAGCAGAAACTCGCCCGATTACAACGGTATGTGTTTTTTTGCCCTAGGCCATTGTAGTTATTGGTTTCGAGCACCAGACTTGCGAAAATTTTGATGGTTTCTCAACCATTCCTTAACTTCAAACTCCCATATCTCGCGAACGGATTGACGAACTCGAGAAATTCCTGTTGCATCTGAAAGTAGAAACTCGCCCCAATACAACGGTGTGTGTACTTTTCCCCTAGGCCATTCCAGTTATTGGATTCGAGTAACAGACTTGCGAAAATTTTGATTGTTTCTCAAACATTCCTTAACTTCAAACTCCCATATCTCGCGAACGGCTGACGAACTCGAGAAATTCCTGTTGCATCTGAAAGTAGAAAGTCGCCCGAGTACAAAGGTATGTGCATATTTGCTCTAGGCCATTCCAGTTATGGTTTTCGAGTATCAGACCGGCGGAAATTTTGATGGATTCTCAACCATTCCTTACCTTCAAACTCCCATATCTCGCGAACGGACTGACGAACTCGAGAATTTCCTGTTGTATCTGAAAGCAGAAACAAGCCCGATTACAACGGAATGTGTATTTTTCCCCTAGGCCCTTCCAGTTATTCGTTTCTAGCATCAGAATTGCGAAAATTTTGATAGTTCCTCAACAATCTCTAAACTCCAAATTCCGATATTTCGCGAACGGATCGACGAACTCGAGAAATTCGTGTTGCACCTGAAAGCAGAAACTCTCCCGATTACAACGGTATGTGTATTTTTGCCCTAGGCCATAGTAGTTATTGGTTCCGAGTATCAGACTTGCGAAAATTTTGATGGTTTCTCAACCATTCCTTAACTTCAAACTCCCATATCTCGCGAACGGATTGACGAACTCGAGAAACTCCTGTTGCATCTGAAAGTAGAAACTCGCCCCAATACAACGGTGTGTGTACTTTTCCCCTAGGCCATTCCAGTTATTGGTTTCGAGTAACAGACTTGCGAAAATTTTGATGGTTTCTCAACCATTCCTTAACTTCAAACTCCCATATCTCGCGAACGGATTGACGAACTCGAGAAACTCCTGTTGCATCTGAAAGTAGAAACTCGCCCCAATACAACGGTGTGTGTACTTTTCCCCTAGGCCATTCCAGTTATTGGTTTCGAGTAACAGACTTGCGAAAATTTTGATGGTTTCTCAAACATTCCTTAACTTCAAACTCCCATATCTCGCGAACGGCTGGCGAACTCGAGAAATTCCTGTTGCATCTGAAAGTAGAAAGTCGCCCGATTACAAAGGTATGTGTATATTTGCTCTAGGCCATTCCAGTTATTGTTTTCGAGTATCAGACCAGCGAAAATTTTGATGGATTCTCAACTATTCCTTACCTTCAAACTTCCATATCTCGCGAACGGATTGACGAACTCGAGACATTCCTATTGCATCTGAAAGCAGAAACTCGCCCGATTACAATGGTGTGTGTACTTTTCCCTTAGGTCATTGAAGTTATTGGTTTCGAGTATCAGACTTGCGAAAATATTGATGGTTTCTCAACCATTCCTTCACTTCAAACTCCTATATCTCGCGAACGGTTTGACGAACTCGAGAAATTCCTGTTGCATCTGAAAGTAGAAACTCGTCCGATTACAACGGTAAGTGCATTTTTGCCCTAGGCCATAGTAGTTATTGGTTTCGAGTATCAGACTTGCGAAAATTTTGATGGTTTCTCAAGCATTCCTTAACTTTAAACTCCCATATCTCGCAAACGGATCGACGAACTCGAGAAATTCCTGTTGCACCTGAAAGCAGAAACTCGCCCGATTACAACGGTATGTGTTTTTTTGCCCTAGGCCATTGTAGTTATTGGTTTCGAGTATCAGACTTGTGAAAATTTTGATGGTTTCTCAACCATTCCTTAACTTCAAACTCCCATATCTCGCGAACGGATTGACGAACGCGAGAATTTCCTGTTGCACCTGAAAGCAGAAACTCGCCCGATTACAACGGTATGTGTTTTTTTGCCCTAGGCCATTGTAGTTATTGGTTTCGAGCACCAGACTTGCGAAAATTTTGATGGTTTCTCAACCATTCCTTAACTTCAAACTCCCATATCTCGCGAACGGATTGACGAACTCGAGAAATTCCTGTTGCATCTGAAAGTAGAAACTCGCCCCAATACAACGGTGTGTGTACTTTTCCCCTAGGCCATTCCAGTTATTGGATTCGAGTAACAGACTTGCGAAAATTTTGATGGTTTCTCAAACATTCCTTAACTTCAAACTCCCATATCTCGCGAACGGCTGACGAACTCGAGAAATTCCTGTTGCATCTGAAAGTAGAAAGTCGCCCGAGTACAAAGGTATGTGCATATTTGCTCTAGGCCATTCCAGTTATGGTTTTCGAGTATCAGACCGGCGAAAATTTTGATGGCTTCTCAACCATTCCTTACCTTCAAACTCCCATATCTCGCGAACGGACTGACGAACTCGAGAATTTCCTGTTGCATCTGAAAGCAGAAACAAGCCCGATTACAACGGAATGTGTATTTTTCCCCTAGGCCCTTCCAGTTATTCGTTTCTAGCATCAGAATTGCGAAAATTTTGATAGTTCCTCAACAATCGCTAAACTCCAAATTCCGATATTTCGCGAACGGATCGACGAACTCGAGGAATTCGTGTTGCACCTGAAAGCAGAAACTCTCCCGATTACAACGGTATGTGTATTTTTGCCCTAGGCCATAGTAGTTATTGGTTCCGAGTATCAGACTTGCGAAAATTTTGATGGTTTCTCAACCATTCCTTAACTTCAAACTCCCATATCTCGCGAACGGATTGACGAACTCGAGAAACTCCTGTTGCATCTGAAAGTAGAAACTCGCCCCAATACAACGGTGTGTGTACTTTTCCCCTAGGCCATTCCAGTTATTGGTTTCGAGTAACAGACTTGCGAAAATTTTGATGGTTTCTCAACCATTCCTTAACTTCAAACTCCCATATCTCGCGAACGGATTGACGAACTCGAGAAACTCCTGTTGCATCTGAAAGTAGAAACTCGCCCCAATACAACGGTGTGTGTACTTTTCCCCTAAGCCATTCCAGTTATTGGTTTCGAGTAACAGACTTGCGAAAATTTTGATGGTTTCTCAAACATTCCTTAACTTCAAACTCCCATATCTCGCGAACGGCTGGCGAACTCGAGAAATTCCTGTTGCATCTGAAAGTAGAAAGTCGCCCGATTACAAAGGTATGTGTATATTTGCTCTAGGCCATTCCAGTTATTGTTTTCGAGTATCAGACCAGCGAAAATTTTGATGGATTCTCAACTATTCCTTACCTTCAAACTTCCATATCTCGCGAACGGATTGACGAACTCGAGACATTCCTATTGCATCTGAAAGCAGAAACTCGCCCGATTACAATGGTGTGTGTACTTTTCCCTTAGGTCATTGAAGTTATTGGTTTCGAGTATCAGACTTGCGAAAATATTGATGGTTTCTCAACCATTCCTTCACTTCAAACTCCTATATCTCGCGAACGGTTTGACGAACTCGAGAAATTCCTGTTGCATCTGAAAGTAGAAACTCGACCGATTACAACGGTAAGTGCATTTTTGCCCTAGGCCATAGTAGTTATTGGTTTCGAGTATCAGACTTGCGAAAATTTTGATGGTTTCTCAAGCATTCCTTAACTTTAAACTCCCATATCTCGCAAACGGATCGACGAACTCGAGAAATTCCTGTTGCACCTGAAAGCAGAAACTTGCCCTATTACAACGGTATGTGTATTTTTGCCCTAGGACATTGTAGTTATTGGTTTCGAGTATCAGACTTGTGAAAATTTTAATGGTTTCTCAACCATTCCTTTACTTCAAACTCCTATATCTCGCGAACGGATTGAGGAAATCGAGAAATTCCTGTTGCATCTGAAAGATAAACTCGCCCGATTACAACGGTATGTGTATTTTTCCCCTATGCCATTGTAGTTATTGGTTTCGAGTATCAGACTTGCGAAAATTTTGATGGTTTCTCAACCATTACTTAACTTCAAACTTCCATATCTCGCGAACGGACTGACGAACTCGAGAATTTCCTGTTGCATCTGAAAGCAGAAACTCGCCCGATTACAACGGTATGTGTTTTTTTGCCCTAGGCCATTGTGGTTATTGGTTTCGAGTATCAGACTTGTGAAAATTTTAATGGTTCCTCAACCATTCCTGCACTTCAAACTCCTCTATCTCACGAACGGATTGAGGAAATCGAGAAATTCCTGCTGCATCTGAAAGTAGAAACTCGCCCGATTACAACGGTATGTGTATTTTTCCCCTAGGCCATTCCAGTTATTCGTTTCGTGCATCAGAATTGCGAAAATTTTGATGGTTTCTCAACCATTCCTTAACTTCAAACTCCCATATCTCGCGAACGGATTGACGAACTCGAGAAACTCCTGTTGCATCTGAAAGTAGAAACTCGCCCCAATACAACGGTGTGTGTACTTTTCCCCTAGGCCATTCCAGTTATTGGTTTCGAGTAACAGACTTGCGAAAATTTTGATGGTTTCTCAAACATTCCTTAACTTCAAACTCCCATATCTCGCGAACGGCTGGCGAACTCGAGAAATTCCTGTTGCATCTGAAAGTAGAAAGTCGCCCGATTACAAAGGTATGTGTATATTTGCTCTAGGCCATTCCAGTTATTGTTTTCGAGTATCAGACCAGCGAAAATTTTGATGGATTCTCAACTATTCCTTACCTTCAAACTCCCATATCTCGCGAACGGATTGACGAACTCGAGACATTCCTATTGCATCTGAAAGCAGAAACTCGCCCGATTACAATGGTGTGTGTACTTTTCCCTTAGGTCATTGAAGTTATTGGTTTCGAGTATCAGACTTGCGAAAATATTGATGGTTTCTCAACCATTCCTTCACTTCAAACTCCTATATCTCGCGAACGGTTTGACGAACTCGAGAAATTCCTGTTGCACCTGAAAGCAGAAACTCGCCCTATTACAACGCTATTTGTATTTTTGCCCTAGGCCATAGTAGTTATTGGTTCCGAGTATCAGACTTGCGAAAATTTTGATGGTTTCTCAACCATTCCTTAATTTCAAACTCCCGTATCTCGCGAACGGATTGACGAACTCGAGAATTTCCTGTTGCATCTGAAAGCAGAAACAAGCCCGATTACAACGGTATGTGTATTTTTGCCCTAGGCCATAGTAGTTATTGGTTCCGAGTATCAGACTTGCGAAAATTTTGATGGTTTCTCAACCATTCCTTACCTTCAAACTCCCATATCTCGCGAACGGATTGACGAACTCGAGAAATTCCTGTTGCATCTGAAAGTAGAAACTCGTCCGATTACAACGGTAAGTGCATTTTTGCCCTAGGCCATAGTAGTTATTGGTTTCGAGTATCAGACTTGCGAAAATTTTGATGGTTTCTCAAGCATTCCTTAAATTTAAACTCCCATATCTCGCAAACGGATCGACGAACTCGAGAATTTCCTGTTGCATCTGAAAGCAGAAACTCGCCCGATTACAACGGTATGTGTTTTTTTGCCCTAGGCCATTGTGGTATTTGGTTTCGAGTATCAGACTTGTGAAAATTTTAATGGTTCCTCAACCATTCCTTCACTTCAAACTCCTCTATCTCACGAACGGATTGAGGAAATCGAGAAATTCCTGCTGCATCTGAAAGTAGAAACTCGCCCGATTACAACGGTATGTGTATTTTTCCCCTAGGCCATTCCAGTTATTCGTTTCGTGCATCAGAATTGCGAAAATTTTGATGGTTTCTCAAGCATTCCTTAACTTTAAACTCCCATATCTCGCAAACGGATCGACGAACTCGAGAATTTCCTGTTGCATCTGAAAGCAGAAACTCGCCCGATTACAACGGTATGTGTTTTTTTGCCCTAGGCCATTGTAGTTATTGGTTTCGAGTATCAGACTTGTGAAAATTTTGATGGTTTCTCAACCATTCCTTAACTTCAAACTCCCATATCTCGCGAACGGATTGACGAACTCGAGAATTTCCTGTTGCACCTGAAAGCAGAAACTCGCCCGATTACAACGGTATGTGTTTTTTTGCCCTAGGCCATTGTAGTTATTGGTTTCGAGCACCAGACTTGCGAAAATTTTGATGGTTTCTCAACCATTCCTTAACTTCAAACTCCCATATCTCGCGAACGGATTGACGAACTCGAGAAATTCCTGTTGCATCTGAAAGTAGAAACTCGCCCCAATACAACGGTGTGTGTACTTTTCCCCTAGGCCATTCCAGTTATTGGATTCGAGTAACAGACTTGCGAAAATTTTGATGGTTTCTCAAACATTCCTTAACTTCAAACTCCCATATCTCGCGAACGGCTGACGAACTCGAGAAATTCCTGTTGCATCTGAAAGCAGAAAGTCGCCCGAGTACAAAGGTATGTGCATATTTGCTCTAGGCCATTCCAGTTATGGTTTTCGAGTATCAGACCGGCGAAAATTTTGATGGATTCTCAACCATTCCTTACCTTCAAACTCCCATATCTCGCGAACGGACTGACGAACTCGAGAATTTCCTGTTGCATCTGAAAGCAGAAACAAGCCCGATTACAACGGAATGTGTATTTTTCCCCTAGGCCCTTCCAGTTATTCGTTTCTAGCATCAGAATTGCGAAAATTTTGATAGTTCCTCAACAATCTCTAAACTCCAAATTCCGATATTTCGCGAACGGATCGACGAACTCGAGAAATTCGTGTTGCACCTGAAAGCAGAAACTCTCCCGATTACAACGGTATGTGTATTTTTGCCCTAGGCCATAGTAGTTATTGGTTCCGAGTATCAGACTTGCGAAAATTTTGATGGTTTCTCAACCATTCCTTAACTTCAAACTCCCATATCTCGCGAACGGATTGACGCACTCGAGAAACTCCTGTTGCATCTGAAAGTAGAAACTCGCCCCAATACAACGGTGTGTGTACTTTTCCCCTAGGCCATTCCAGTTATTGGTTTCGAGTAACAGACTTGCGAAAATTTTGATGGTTTCTCAACCATTTCTTAACTTCAAACTCCCATATCTCGCGAACGGATTGAGGAACTCGAGAAACTCCTGTTGCATCTGAAAGTAGAAACTCGCCCCAATACAACGGTGTGTGTACTTTTCCCCTAGGCCATTCCAGTTATTGGTTTCGAGTAACAGACTTGCGAAAATTTTGATGGTTTCTCAAACATTCCTTAACTTCAAACTCCCATATCTCGCGAACGGCTGGCGAACTCGAGAAATTCCTGTTGCATCTGAAAGTAGAAAGTCGCCCGATTACAAAGGTATGTGTATATTTGCTCTAGGCCATTCCAGTTATTGTTTTCGAGTATCAGACCAGCGAAAATTTTGATGGATTCTCAACTATTCCTTACCTTCAAACTCCCATATCTCGCGAACGGATTGACGAACTCGAGACATTCCTATTGCATCTGAAAGCAGAAACTCGCCCGATTACAATGGTGTGTGTACTTTTCCCTTAGGTCATTGAAGTTATTGGTTTCGAGTATCAGACTTGCGAAAATATTGATGGTTTCTCAACCATTCCTTCACTTCAAACTCCTATATCTCGCGAACGGTTTGACGAACTCGAGAAATTCCTGTTGCACCTGAAAGCAGAAACTCGCCCGATTACAACGCTATTTGTATTTTTGCCCTAGGCCATAGTAGTTATTGGTTCCGAGTATCAGACTTGCGAAAATTTTGATGGTTTCTCAACCATTCCTTAATTTCAAACTCCCATATCTCGCGAACGGATTGACGAACTCGAGAAATTCCTGTTGCATCTGAAAGTAGAAACTCGTCCGATTACAACGGTAAGTGCATTTTTGCCCTAGGCCATAGTAGTTATTGGTTTCGAGTATCAGACTTGCGAAAATTTTGATGGTTTCTCAAGCATTCCTTACCTTCAAACTCCCATATCTCGGGAAAGGAATGACGAACTCGATCATTTCCTGTTGCATCTGAAAGTAGAAACTCGACCGATTACAATGGTGTGTGTACTTTTCCCCTAGGTCATTCCAGTTATTCGTTTCTAGCATCGGAATTGCCAAAATTTTGATGGTTTCTCAACCATTCCTTAACTTCAAACTCCCATATCTCGCGAACGGATTGACGTACTCGAGAAATTCCTGCTGCATCTGAAAGTAGAAAGTCGCCCGTTTACATAGGTATGTGTACTTTTCCCCTAGGCCATTCCTGTTATTGGTTTCGAGTATCAGACTTCCGAAAATTTTGATGTTTTCTCAACCGTTCCATAATTTCAAACTCCCATATCTCGCGAACGAATTGACGAACTCGAGAAATTCCTGTTGCATCTGAAAGCAGAAACTCGTCCGATTACAACGCTATTTGTATTTTTGCCCTAGGCCATAGTAGTTATTGGTTCCGAGTATCAGACTTGCGAAAATTTTGATGGTTTCTCAACCATTCCTTAGCTTCAAACTCCCATATCTCGCGAACGATTTGACGAACTCGAGAAATTCCTGCTGCATCTGAAAGTAGAAAGTCGCCCGTTTACATAGGTATGTGTACTTTTCCCCTAGGCCATTCCTGTTATTGGTTTCGAGTATCAGACTTGCGAAAATATTGATGGTTTCTCAACCATTCCTTCACTTCAAACTCCTATATCTCGCGAACGGTTTGACGAACTCGAGAAATTCCTGTTGCACCTGAAAGCAGAAACTCGCCCGATTACAACGCTATTTGTATTTTTGCCCTAGGCCATAGTAGTTATTGGTTCCGAGTATCAGACTTGCGAAAATTTTGATGGTTTCTCAACCATTCCTTAGCTTCAAACTCCCATATCTCGCGAACGATTTGACGAACTCGAGAAATTCCTGTTGCATCTGAAAGTAGAAACTCGCCCGATTCCAATGGTGTGTGTACTTTTCCCCTAGGCCCTTCCAGTTATTCGTTTCTAGCATCAGAATTGCGAAAATTTTGATAGTTCCTCAACCATCTCTAAACTCCAAACTCCGATATTTCGCGAACGGATCGACGAACTCGAGAAATTCCTGTTGCACCAGAAAGCAGAAACTCGCCCGATTACAGCGGTATGTGTATTTTTGCCCTAGGCCATACTAGTTATTGGTTCCGAGTATCAGACCAGCGAAAATTTTGATGGATTCTCAACCATTCCTTACCTTCAAACTCCCATATCTCGCGAACGGATTGACGAACTCGAGAAATTCCTGTTGCATCTGAAAGTAGAAACTCGTCCGATTACAACGGTAAGTGTATTTTTGCCCTAGGCCATAGTAGTTATTGGTTTCGAGTATCAGACTTGCGAAAATTTTGATGGTTTCTCAAGCATTCCTTAACTTCAAACTCCCATATCTCGGGAACGGAATGACGAACTCGATCATTTCCTGTTGCACCTGAAAGTAGAAACTCGACCGATTACAATGGTGTGTGTACTTTTCCCCTAGGTCATTCCAGTTATTCTTTTCTAGCATCGGAATTGCCAAAATTTTGATGGTTTCTCAACCATTCCTTAACTTCAAACTCCCATATCTCGCGAACGGATTGACGAACTCGAGAAATTCCTGCTGCATCTGAAAGTAGAAAGTCGCCCGTTTACATAGGTATGTGTACTTTTCCCCTAGGCCATTCCTGTTATTGGTTTCGAGTATCAGACTTCCGAAAATTTTGATGTTTTCTCAACCGTTCCATAACTTCAAACTCCCATATCTCGCGAACGAATTGACGAACTCGAGAAATTCCTGTTGCATCTGAAAGCAGAAACTCGTCCGATTACAACGGTATGCGTATTTTTCCCCTAGGCCAGAGTAGTTATTGGTTTCGAGTATCAGACCAGCGAAAATTTTGATTGTTTCTCAGGCATTCCTTATCTTCAAACTCCCATATCTTGCGAACAGATTGACGAACTCGGGAAATTCCTGTTGCATCTGAAAGCAGAAACTCGTCCGATTACAACGGTATGTGTATTTTTCCCCTAGGCCATAGTAGTTACTGGTTTCGAGTATCAGACTTGGGAAAATTTTGATAGTTTCTCAACCATTCCTTAACTCCAAACTCCGATATTTCGCGAACGGATTGACGAATCGGAAAAATTTCTGTTGCATCTGAGAGTAGAAACTCTCCCGATTACAACGGTATGTGTATTTTCCCCTAGGCCATAGTAGTTATTGGTTTCGAGTATCAGACCAGCGAAAATTTTGATGGTTTCACAACCATTCCTTAGCTTCAAACTCCCATATCTCGCGAACGAATTGACGAACTCGAGAAATTCCTGTTGCATCTGAAAGTAGAAACTCGCCCGATTCCAATGGTGTGTGTACTTTTCCCCTAGGCAATTCCAGTTATTCGTTTCTAGCATCAGAATTACGAAAATTTTGATGGTTTCTCAACCATCTCTTGACTCCTAACTCCCATATCTCGCGAACCGATTGACGAACTCGAGAAATTCCTGTTGCATCTGAAAGCAGAAACCCGCCCGATCACAGCGGTATGTGCATTTTTCCCCTAGGCCTTTGTAGTTATTTGTTTCGAGTATCAGACCAGCGCAAATTTTGATGGTTTCTCAACAATTCCTTAGCTTCAAACTCCCATATCTCGCGAACCAATTGACGAACTCGAGAAATTCCTGTTGCATCGGAAAGCAGAAACTCGCCCGATTACAATGGTCTGTGTACTTTTCCCCCCATTCCACTTATTGGTTTCGAGTATCAGACTTGCGAAAATTTTGATGGTTTCTCAAACATTCCTTAATTTCAAACTCCCATATCTCGCGAACGGATTGACGAACTAGAGAAATTCCTGTTGCATCTGAAAGTAGAAACTCGTCCGATTACAACGGTAAGTGCATTTTTGCCCTAGGCCATAGTAGTTATTGGTTTCGAGTATCAGACTTGCGAAAATTTTGATGGTTTCTCAAGCATTCCTTACCTTCAAACTCCCATATCTCGGGAAAGGAATGACGAACTCGATCATTTCCTGTTGCATCTGAAAGTAGAAACTCGACCGATTACAATGGTGTGTGTACTTTTCCCCTAGGTCATTCCAGTTATTCGTTTCTAGCATCGGAATTGCCAAAATTTTGATGGTTTCTCAACCATTCCTTAACTTCAAACTCCCATATCTCGCGAACCGATTGACGAACTCGAGAAATTCCTGTTGCATCTGAAAGCAGAAACCCGCCCGATCACAGCGGTATGTGCATTTTTCCCCTAGGCCTTTGTAGTTATTTGTTTCGAGTATCAGACCAGCGCAAATTTTGATGGTTTCTCAACAATTCCTTAGCTTCAAACTCCCATATCTCGCGAACCAATTGACGAACTCGAGAAATTCCTGTTGCATCGGAAAGCAGAAACTCGCCCGATTACAATGGTCTGTGTACTTTTCCCCCCATTCCACTTATTGGTTTCGAGTATCAGACTTGCGAAAATTTTGATGGTTTCTCAAACATTCCTTAATTTCAAACTCCCATATCTCGCGAACGGATTGACGAACTAGAGAAATTCCTGTTGCATCTGAAAGTAGAAACTCGCCCGATTACAACGGTATGTGCATTTTGCCCTGGGCCATAGTAGTTATTGGTTTCGAGTATCAGACTTTCGAAAATTTTGATGATTTCTCAACCACTCCTTAACTTCAAACTCCCATATCTCGCGAACGGATTGACGAACTCGAAAATTTCCAGTTGCACCTGAAAGCAGAAACTCGCCCGATTACAAACGTATGTGTTTTCTTGCCCTACGCCATTGTAGTTATTGGTTTCGAGTATCAGACTTGCGAAAATTTTGATGGTTTCTCAACCATTCCTTAACTTCAAACACCCATATCTCGCGAACGGATTGACGAACTCGAGAAATTCCTGTTGCACCTGAAAACAGGAACTCGCCCGATTACAACGGAATGTGTATTTTTCCCCTAGGCCATAGTAGTTATTGGTTTCGAGTATCAGACTTGCGAAAATTTTGATGATTTCTCAACCATTCCTTCACTTCAAACTCCCATAGCTCGCGAACGGACTGACGAACTCGAGAATTTCCTGTTGCATCTGAGAGCAGAATCAAGCCCGATTACAACGGAATGTGTATTTTTCCCCTAGGCCCTTCCAGTTATTCGTTTCTAGCATCAGAATTGCGAAAATTTTGATAGTTCCTCAACCATCTCTAAACTCCAAACTCCGATATTTCGCGAACGGATCGACGAACTCGAGAAATTCCTGTTGCACCTGAAAGCAGAAACTCGCCCGATTACAACGGTATGTGTATTTTTGCCCTAGGCCATAGTAGTTATTGGTTCCGAGTATCAGACTTGCGAAAATTTTGATGGTTTCTCAACCATTCCTTAACTTCAAACTCCCATATCTCGCGAACCGATTGACGAACTCGAGAAATTCCTGTTGCATCTGAAAGTAGAAACTCGCCCGATTACAATGGTGTGTGTACTTTTCCCCTAGGCCGTTCCAGTTATTGGTTTCGAGTATCAGTCTTGCGAAAATTTTGATGGTTTCTCAACCATTCCTTAACTTCAAACTCCCATATCTCGCGAACCGATTGACGAACTCGAGAAATTCCTGTTGCATCTGAAAGTAGAAACTCGCCCGATTACAATGGTGTGTGTACTTTTCCCCTAGGCCATTCCAGTTATTCGTTTCTAGCATCAGAATTGCGAAAATTTTGATGGTTTCTTAACCATCTCTTAACTCCAAACTCCGATATTTCGCGAACGGTTTCACGAACTCGAGAAATTCCTGTTGCATCTGAAAGTAGAAACTCGCCAGATTACAATGGTGTGTGTACTTTTCCCCTCGGCCATTCCTGTTATTGGTTTCGAGTATCAGACTTGTGAATATTTTGATGGTTTCTCAACCATTCCTTAATTTCAAACTCCCATATCTCGCGAACTGATGGACGAACTCCAGAAATTCCTGTTGCACCTGAAAGGTGAAACTCGCCCGATTATAATGGTGTGTCTACTTTTCCCCTAGGCGATTCCAGTTATTGGTTTCGAGTATCACACGTGCGAAAATTTTGATGGATTCTCAACCATTTGTTAACTTCAAACTCCCATATATCGCGTACGGATTGACGAACCCGAGAAATTCCTGTTGCATCTGAAAGCAGATACTCGCCCGCTTACAAAGGTATTTGTATTTTTGCCCTGGACCATAGTAGTTATTGGTTTCGAGTATCAGACTTGCGAAAATTTTGATGGTTTCTCAACCATTCCTTAACTTCAAACTCCCATATCTCGCGAACCGATTGACGAACTCGAGAAATTCCTGTTGCATCTGAAAGCAGAATCTCGCCCGATTACAACGGTATGTGTATTTTTCCCCTAGGCTTTGTAGTTATTGGTTTCGAGTATCAGACTTGCGAAAATTTTGATGGTTTCTCAACCATTCCTTAACTTCAAACTCCCATATCTCGCGAACGGATTGACGAACTCGAGAAATTTCTGTTGCAACTGAAAGTAGAAACTCGCCAGATTACAATGGTGTGTGTACTTTTCCCCTAGGCCATTCCTGTTATTGGTTTCGAGTATCAGACTTGTGAATATTTTGATAGTTTCTCAACCATTCCTTAACACCAAACTCCGATATTTCGCGAACGGCTTGACGAATCGGAAAAATTTCTGTTGCATCTGAGAGTAGAAACTCGCCCGATTACAACGGTGTGTGTATTTTTTCCCTAGGCCATAGTAGTTCTTGGTTTCGAGTATCAGACCAGCGGAAATTTTGATGGTTTCTCAAACATTCCTTAACTTCAAACTCCCATATCTCGCGAACGGATTGACGAACTCGAGAAATTCCTGTTGCATCTGAAAGCAGAAACTCGCCCGGTTACAACGGTGTGTCTACTTTTCCCCTAGGCGATTCCAGTTATTGGTTTCGAGTATCACACCTGCGAAAATTTTGATGGATTCTCAACCATTTCTTAACTTCAAACTCCCATATCTCGCGTACGGATTGACGAACCCGAGAAATTCCTGTTGCATCTGAAAGCAGAAACTCGCCCGATTACAACGGTATTTGTATATTTGCCCTGGACCATAGGAGTTATTGGTTTCGAGTATCAGACTTGCGAAAATTTTGATGGTTTCTCAACCATTCCTTAAATTCAAACTCCCATATCTCGCGAACGGATGGACGAACTCGAGAAATTCCTGTTGCATCTGAAAGCAGAAACTCGCCCCATTACAACGGTGTGTGTACTTTTCCCCTAGGCCATTCCAGTTATTCGTTTCTAGCATCAGAATTGCGAAAATTTTGGTGGTTTCTCAACCATCTGTTAACTCCTAACTCCCATATCTCGCGAACCGATTGACGAACTCGAGAAATTCCTGTTGCATCTCAAAGTAGAAACTCGCCCGATTACAACGATATTTGTACTTTTCCCGTAGACCATTGTAGTTATTGGTTTCGAGTATCAGACTTGCGAAAATTTTGATAGTTTCTCAACCATTCCTTAACACCAAACTCCGATATTTCGCGAACGGATTGACGAATCGGAAAAATTTCTGTTGCATCTGAGAGTAGAAACTCTCCCGATTACAACGGTGTGTGTATTTTTTCCCTAGGCCATAGTAGTTCTTGGTTTCGAGTATCAGACCAGCGGAAATTTTGATGGTTTCTCAAACATTCCTTAAATTCAAACTCCCATATCTCGCGAACGGATTGACGAACTCGAGAAATTCCTGTTGCATCTGAAAGCAGAAACTCGCCCGGTTACAACGGTGTGTCTACTTTTCCCCTGGGCGATTCCAGTTATTGGTTTCGAGTATCACACCTGCGAAAATTTTGATGGATTCTCAACCATTTCTTAACTTCAAACTCCCATATCTCGCGTACGGATTGACGAACCCGAGAAATTCCTGTTGCATCTGAAAGCAGAATCTCGCCCGATTAGAACGGTATTTGTATATTTGCCCTGGACCATAGTAGTTATTGGTTTCGAGTATCAGACTTGCGAAAATTTTGATGGTTTCTCAACCATTCCTTAAATTCAAACTCCCATATCTCGCGAACGGATGGACGAACTCGAGAAATTCCTGTTGCATCTGAAAGCAGAAACTCGCCCCATTACAACGGTGTGTGTACTTTTCCCCTAGGCCATTCCAGTTATTCGTTTCTAGCATCAGAATTGCGAAAATTTTGGTGGTTTCTCAACCATCTGTTAACTCCTAACTCCCATATCTCGCGAACCGATTGACGAACTCGAGAAATTCCTGTTGCATCTGAAAGTAGAAACTCGCCCGATTACAACGATATTTGTACTTTTCCCGTAGACCATTGTAGTTATTGGTTTCGAGTATCAGACTTGCGAAAATTTTGATAGTTTCTCAACCATTCCTTAACACCAAACTCCGATATTTCGCGAACGGATTGACGAATCGGAAAAATTTCTGTTGCATCTGAGAGTAGAAACTCTCCCGATTACAACGGTGTGTGTATTTTTTCCCTAGGCCATAGTAGTTCTTGGTTTCGAGTATCAGACCAGCGGAAATTTTGATGGTTTCTCAAACATTCCTTAACTTCAAACTCCCATATCTCGCGAACGGATTGACGAACTCGAGAAATTCCTGTTGCATCTGAAAGCAGAAACTCGCTCGCTTACAACGGTATTTGTATTGTTGCCCTGGACCATAGTAGTTATTGGTTTCGAGTATCAGACTTGCGAAAATTTTGATGGTTTCTCAACCATTCCTTAACTTCAAACTCCCATATCTCGCGAACCGATTAACGAACTCGAGAAATTCCTGTTGCATCTGAAAGCAGAATCTCGCCCCATTACAACGGTGTGTGTACTTTTCCCCTAGGCCATTCCAGTTATTCGTTTCTAGCATCAGAATTGCGAAAATTTTGGTGGTTTCTCAACCATCTCTTAACTCCTAACTCCCATACCTCGCGAACGGATTGACGAACTCGAGAAATTCCTGCTGCATCTGAAAGTAGAAACTCGCCAGATTACAATGGGGTGTCTACATTTCCCCTAGGCGATTCCAGTTATTGGTTTAGAGTATCAGACGTGCGAAAATTTTGACGGTTTCTCAACCATTCCTTAAATCCAAACTCCGATATTTCGCGAACGGATTGACGAACTCGAGAAATTTCTGTTGCATCTGAAAGTAGAAACTCGCCAGATTACAATGGTGTGTGTACTTTTCCCCTAGGCGATTCCAGTTATTGGTTTCGAGTATCAGACTTGCGAAAATTTTGATGGTTTCTCAACCATTCCTTAATTTCAAACTCCTATATCTCGCGAACGGATTCACGAGCTCGAGAAATTCCTGTTGCATATGAAAGCAGAAACTCGCCCGATTACAACGGTGAGTGTATTTTTGCGCTGGGCCGTAGTAGTTATTGGTTTCGAGTATCAGAATTGCGAAAATTTTGATGGTTTCTCAACCATCTTTTAACTCCAAACTCCGATATTTCGCGAACGGTTTGAAGAATCCGAAAAATTTCAGTGCATCTGAAAGTACAAACTCTCCCGATTACAACGGTATGTGTATTTTCGCCCTGGCTATAGTAGTTATTGGTTTCGAGTATCAGAATTGCGAAAATTTTGATGGTTTCTCAACCATCTTTTAACTCCAAACTCCGATATTTCGCGAACGGTCTGAAGAATCCGAAAAATTTCAGTGCATCTGAAAATACAAACTCTCCCGATTACAACGGTATGTGTATCTTTGCCCTGGCCATAGTAGTTATTGGTTTCGAGTTTCAGACTTGCGAAAATTTTGACGGTTTCTCAACCATTCCTTAACTTCAAACTCCCATATTTCGCGAACGGATTGACGAGCTCGAGAAATTCCTGTTGCATCTGAAAGCAGAAACTCGCCCGATTTCAATGGTGTGTGTACTTTTCCCCTACGCCATTCCAGTTATTCGTTTCTAGCATCAGACTTGCGAAAATTTTGATGGTTTCTCAACCATTTCTTAACTTCAAACTCCCATACCTCGCGAACGGATTGAAGAACTCGAGAAATTCCTGTTGCATCTGAAAGTACAAACTCGCCAGATTACAATGGTGTGTGTACTTTTCCCCTAGGCGATTCCAGTTATTGGTTTCGAGTATCAGACTTGCGATAATTTTGATAGTTTCTCAACCATTCTTTACCTTCAAACTCCGATATATCGCGAACGGTTTCACGAATCCGAAAAATTACCGTGTATCTGAAAGTACAAACTCTCCCGATTACAGCAGTATGTGTATTTTTACCCTAGGCCATTGTAGTTATTGGTTTCGAGTATCAGACTTGTGAAAATTTTGATGGTTTCTCAACCATTCCTTAACTTCAAACTCCCTTATCTTGCGAACGGATTGACGAACTCGAGAAATTCCTGTTGCATCTGAAAGCAGAGACTCGCCCGATTACAATGGTGTGTGTACTTTTCCGATAGTCCATTCCAGTAATTCGTTTCTAGCATCAGACTTGCGAAAATTTTGATGGTTTCTCAACCATTTCTTAACTTCAAACTCCCATACCTCGCGAACGGATTGACGAACTCGAGAAATTCCTGTTGCATCTGAAAGTAGAAACTCGCCAGATTACAATGGTGTGTGTACTTTTCCCCTAGGCCATTCCTGTTATTGGTTTCTAGCATCAGACTTGTGAAAATTTTGATGGTTTCTCAACCATTCCTTAATTTCAATCTCCCATATCTCACGAACGGATTGACGAACTCGAGAAATTCCTGTTGCATCTGAAAGTAGAAACTCGCCCGATTACAATGGTGTGTGTACTTTTCCCCTAGGCGATTCCAGTTATTGGTTTCGAGTATCAGACTTGCGATAATTTTGATGGTTTCTCAACCATTCTTTACCTTCAAACTCCCATATCTCGCGATCGGATTGACGGACTCGAGAAATTCCTGTTGCATCTGAAAGTAGAAACTAGCCCGATTACAATGGTGTGTGTACTTTTCCCCTTGGCCATTCCAGTTATTCGTTTCTAGCATCAGAATTGTGAAAATTTTGATGGTTTCTCAACCATTTCTTAACTTCAAACTCCCATACCTCGCGAACGGATTGACGAACTCGAGAAATTCCTGTTGCATCTGAAAGTAGAAACTCGCCAGATTACAATGGTGTGTGTACTTTTCCCCTAGGCGATTCCAGTTATTGGTTTCGAGTATCAGACTTGCGATAATTTTGATGGTTTCTCAACCATTCTTTACATTCAAACTCCCACATCTCTCGAACGGGTTGACGAACTGGAGAAATTCCTGTTGCATCTGAAAGTAGAAACTAGCCCGATTACAACGGTGTGTGTGCTTTTCCCCTAGTCCATTCCAGTTATTCGTTTTTAGCATCAGAATTGCGAAAATTTTGATGGCTTCTCAACCATCTCCTAACTCCGAACTCCGATATTTCGCGAACGAATTGACGAATACGAAAAATTTCTGTTGCATCTGAAAGTAGAGACTCTCCCGATTACAAAGGTATGTGTTCTTTTCCCCTAGGCCATTCCAGTTATTCGTTTCTGGCATCAGAATTGCGAAAATTTTGATGGTTTCTCAACCATCGTTTAACTCCAAACTCCGATATTTCGCGAACGGTTTGGCGAACTTGAGAAATTCCTGTTGCATCTGAAAGTAGAAACTCGCCCGATTACAACGGTATGTGTATTTTTCCCCTAGGCCATTGTAGTTATGAGTTTCGAGTATCAGACTTGCGAAAATTTTGATGGTATCTCAACCATCTCTTAACTCCAAACTACGATATTTCGCGAACGGTTTCACGAATCCGAAAAATTTGCGTGCATCTGAGAGTACAAACTCTCCCGATTACAACGGTATGTTTATTTTTACCCTAGGCCATTGTAGTTATTGGTTTCGAGTATCAGACTTGCGAAAATCTTGATGGTTTCTCAACCATTCCTTAACTTCAAACTCCCATATCTCGCGAACGGAATGACGAGCTCGAGAAATTCTTGTTGTATCTGAAAGCAGAAACTCGCCCGATTACAATGGTGTGTGTACTTTTCCCCTAGGCCATTCCAGTAATTCGCTTCTTGTACCAGACTTGTGAAAATTTTGATGGTTTCTCAACCATTTCTTATACTTCAAACTCCCATACCTCGCGAACGGATTGACGAACTCGAGAAATTCCTGTTGCATCTGAAAGTAGAAACTCGCCAGTTTACAATGGTGTGTGTACTTTTCCCCTAGGCCATTCCTGTTATTGGTTTCGAGTATCAGAATTGCGAAAATTTTGATGGTTTCTCAACCATCTCTTAACTCCAAACTCCGATATTTCGCGAACGGTTTGAAGAATCCGAAAAATTTCAGTGCATCTGAAAATACAAACTCTCCCGATTACAACGGTATGTGTATCTTTGCCCTGGCCATAGTAGTTATTGGTTTCGAGTTTCAGACTTGCGAAAATTTTGACGGTTTCTCAACCATTCCTTAACTTCAAACTCCCATATTTCGCGAACGGATTGACGAGCTCGAGAAATTCCTGTTGCATCTGAAAGCAGAAACTCGCCCGATTTCAATGGTGTGTGTACTTTTCCCCTACGCCATTCCAGTTATTCGTTTCTAGCATCAGACTTGCGAAAATTTTGATGGTTTCTCAACCATTTCTTAACTTCAAACTCCCATACCTCGCGAACGGATTGAAGAACTCGAGAAATTCCTGTTGCATCTGAAAGTACAAACTCGCCAGATTACAATGGTGTGTGTACTTTTCCCCTAGGCGATACCAGTTATTGGTTTCGAGTATCAGACTTGCGATAATTTTGATAGTTTCTCAACCATTCTTTACCTTCAAACTCCGATATATCGCGAACGGTTTCACGAATCCGAAAAATTACCGTGTATCTGAAAGTACAAACTCTCCCGATTACAACGGTATGCGTATTTTTACCCTAGGCCATTGTAGTTATTGGTTTCGAGTATCAGACTTGTGAAAATATTGATGGTTTCTCAACCATTCCTTAATTTCAAACTCCCTTATCTCGCGAACGGATTGACGAACTCGAGAAATTCCTGTTGCATCTGAAAGGTGAAACTCGCCCGATTATAATGGGGTGTCTACTTTTCCCCTAGGCGATTCCAGTTATTGGTTTCGAGTATCAGACTTGCGAAAATTTTGACGGTTTCTCAACCATTCCTTAACTTCAAACTCCCATATCTCGCGAACGGATTGACGAGCTCGAGAAATTCCTGTTGCATCTGAAAGTAGAAACTCGCCAGATTACAATGGTGTGTGTGCTTTTCCCCTAGTCCATTCCAGTTATTCGTTTCTAGCATCAGACTTGCGAAAATTTTGATGGTTTCTGAACAGTCTCTTAACTCCAAACTCCCATATCTCGCGAACGGATTGACGAACTCGAGAAATTCCTGTTGCATCTGAAACTAGAAACTCGCCCGATTGCAACGGTATGTGTTCTTTTCCCCTAGGCCATTCCAGTTATTCGTTTCTAGCATCAGAATTGCGAAAATTTTGATGGTTTCTCAACCATTCTTTAATTTCAAACTCCCATATCTCGCGAACGGATTGACGAACTCGAGAAATTCCTGTTGCATCTGAAAGGAGAAACTCGCACGATTACAATGTTGTGTGTACTTTTCCCCTAGGCGATTCCAGTTATTGGTTTCGGGTATCAGACATGCGAAAATTTTGATGGTTTCTCAACCATTCCTTAACTTCAAACTCCCATATCTCGCGAACGGATCGACGAACTCCAGAAATTCCTGTTGCATCTGAAAGGAGAAACTCGCCCGATTACAATGGTGTGTTTACTTTTACCCTAGGCCTGTCCAGTTATTGGTTTCGAGTGTCAGACATGTGAAAATTTTTATGGTTTCTCAACCACTCCTTAACTTCAAACTCCCATACCTCGCGAACGGATTGACGAACTTGAGAAATTCCTGTTACATCTGAAAGTAGAAACTAGCCCGACTACAATGGTGTGTGTACTTTTCCCCTAGGCCATTCCTGTTATTGGTTTCGAGTATCAGACTTGCGAAAATTTTGATGGTTTCTCAACCATTCCTTAACTTCAAACTCCCATACCTCACGAACGGATTGACGAACTCGAGAAATTCCTATTGCATTTGAATGCAGAAACTCGCCCGATTACAACGGTGTGTGTGCTTTTCCCCTAGTCCATACCAGTTATACGTTTCTAGCATCAGAATTGCGAAAATTTTGATGGTTTCTCAACCATCTCTTAACTCCAAACTCCGATATTTCGCGAACGGATTGACGAATACCAATAATTTCAGTTGCATCTGAAAGTAGAAACTCTCCCGATTACAAAGGTAGGTGTTCTTTTCCCCTAGGCCATTCCAGTTATTCGTTTCTAGCATCAGAATTGCGAAAATTTTGATGGTTTCTCAAGCGTCTCTTAACTCCAAACTCCCATATCTCGCGAACGGATTGACGAACTCGAGAAATTCCTGTTGCATCTGAAAGTAGAAACTCGCCCGATTACAATGGTCTGCGTACTTTTCCCCTAGGCCATTGTAGTTATTGGTTTCGAGTATCAGACTTGCGAAAATTTTGATGGTTCTTCAACCATTCCTTAACTTCAATCTCCCACATCTCGCGAACGGATCGACGAACTCGAAATATTCCTGTTGCACCTGAAAGTAGAAACTCGCCCGATTACAATGATGTGTGTTCTTTTCCCCTAGGCCATTCCAGTTATTGGTTTCGAGTATCAGAATTGCGAAAATTTTGATGGCTTCTCGACCATTCCTTAATTTCAAACCACCATATCTCGCGAACGGATTGACGATCTCGAGCAGTATCTGTTGCATCTGAAAGCAGATACACGCCCGATTACAACGGTCTGTGTATTTTTCCCCTAGGTCATTGTAGTTATTGGTTTCGAGTATCAGACTTGCGAAAATTTTGATGGTTACTCATCCATTCCTTAACTTCAAACTCCCACATCTCGCGAACGGATTGACTAACTGGAGCAATTCCTGTTGCACCTGAAAGTAGAAACTCGCCCGATTACAATGGTGTGTGTACTTTTCCCCTAGGCCATTCTAGTTATTGGTTTCGAGTATCAGACCAGCGAAAATTTTGATGGTTTCTCAACCATTCCTTAACTTCAAACTGTCTTATCTCGCGAACGGATTGACGAACTCGAGAAACTCCTGTTGCATCTGAAAGTAGAAACTCGCCCGATTACAGTGGTGTGTGTACTTTTCCCCTAGGCCATTCCTGTTATTGTTTTCGAGTATCAGACCTGCGAAAATTTTGATGGTTTCTCAACCATTCCTTAACTTCAAACTGTCTTATCTCGCGAACGGATTGACGAACTCGAGAAACTCCTGTTGCGTCTGAAAGTAGAAACTCGCCCGATTACAACGGTATGTGTATTTTTCCCCTAGGCCATTGTAGTTATTGGTTTCGAGTATCAGACTTACGAAAATTTTGATGGTTTCTCAACCATTCCTTAACTTCAAACTCCCATGTCTCGCGAACGGATTGACGAACTCGAGAAATTCCTGTTGCATCTGAAAGTAGAAACTCGCCCGATTTCAAAGCTATGTGAATTTTTCCCCTAGGCCTTTGTAGTTATTGGTTTCGAGTATCAGACTTGCGAAAATTTTGATGGTTTCTCAACGATTCCTTAACTTCAAACTCCCATATCTCGCGAACGGATTGGCGAACTCGAGAAATTCCTGTTGCATCTGAAAGCAGAAACTCGCCCGATTACAGTGGCGTGTGTATTTTTCCCCTAGGCCATTGTAGTTATTGGTTTCGAGTATCAGACTTACGAAAATTTTGATGGTTTCTCAACCATTCCTTAACTTCAAACTGTCTTATCTCGCGAACGGATTGACGAACTCGAGAAACTCCTGTTGCGTCTGAAAGTAGAAACTCGCCCGATTACAACGGTATGTGTATTTTTCCCCTAGGCCATTGTAGTTATTGGTTTCGTGTATCAGACTTACGAAAATTTTGATGGTTTCTCAACGATTCCTTAACTTCAAACTCCCATATCTCGCGAACGGATTGGCGAACTCGAGAAATTCCTGTTGCATCTGAAAGCAGAAACTCGCCCGATTACAGTGGCGTGTGTATTTTTCCCCTAGGCCATTGTAGTTATTGGTTTCGAGTATCAGACTTACGAAAATTTTGATGGTTTCTCAACCATTCCTTAACTTCAAACTGTCTTATCTCGCGAACGGATTGACGAACTCGAGAAACTCCTGTTGCGTCTGAAAGTAGAAACTCGCCCGATTACAACGGTATGTGTATTTTTCCCCTAGGCCATTGTAGTTATTGGTTTCGTGTATCAGACTTACGAAAATTTTGATGGTCTCTCAACCATTCCTTAACTCAAAACTCCCATATCTCGCGAACGGAATGACGAACTCGAGAAATTCCTGATGCATCTGAAAGTAGAAACTCGCCCGATTACAAGGGTGTGTGTACTTTTCCCCTAGGCCATTCTAGTTATTGGTGTCGAGTATCAGACCAGCGAAAATTTTGATGGCTGCTCAAACATTCCGTAACTTCAAACTCCCATATCTCGCGAACGGAATGACGAACTCGAGACATTCCTGTTGCATCTGAAAGTAGAAACTCGCCCGATAACAAAGGTGTGTGTACTTTTCCCCTAGGCCAGTCCAGTTATAGGTTTCGAGTATCAGACCAGCGAAAATTTTGATGGTTTCTCAAACATTCCGTAACTTCAAACTCCAATATCTCGCGAACGGAATGACGAACTCGAGAAATTCCTGTTGCATCTGAAAGTAGAAACTCGCCCGATTACAATGGAGTGTGTACTTTTTCCCTAGGCCATTTCAGTTATTGGTTTCGAGTATTAGACCAGCGAAAATCTTGATGGTTTCTCAACCATTCCTTAACTTCAAACTGTCTTATCTCGCGAACGGATTGACGAACTCGAGAAATTCCTATTGCATCTGAAAGTAGAAACTAGCCCGATTACAGCGGTATGTGTATTTTTCCCCTAGGCCGTTGTAGTTATTGGTTTCGAGTATCAGACTTACGAAAATTTTGATGGTTTCTCAATCATTCCTTAACTTCAAACTGTCTTATCTCGCGAACGGATTGACGAACTCGAGAAATTCCTGTTGCATCTGAAAGTAGATACTCGCCCGATTAAAAAGCTATGTGTATTTTTCCCCTAGGCCTTTGTAGTTATTGGTTTCGAGTATCAGACTTGCGAAAATTTTGATGGTTTCTCAACGATTCCTTAACTTCAAACTCCCATACCTCGCGAACGGATTGGCGAACTCGAGAAATTCCTGTTGCATCTGAAAGTGGAAACTCGCCCGTTTACAATGGTGTGTGTACTTTTCCCCCAGGCCTTCCCAGTTATAGGTTTCGAGTATCAGACCAGCGAAAATTTTGATGGTTTCTCAAACATTCCGTAACTTCAAACTCCCATATCTCGCGAACGGAATGACGAACTCGAGAAATTCCTGTTGCAACTGAAAGTAGAAACTCGCCCGATTACAATGGAGTGTGTACTTTTTCCCTAGGCCATTCCAGTTATTGGTTTCGAGTATCAGACTTGCGAAAACTTTGATGGTTTCACAACCACTCCTTCATTCCAAACTCCCATATCTCGCGAACGGAATGACGAACTCGAGACATTCCTGTTGCATCTGAAAGTAGAAACTCGCCCGATAACAAAGGTGTGTGTACTTTTCCCCTAGGCCAGTCCAGTTATAGGTTTCGAGTATCAGACCAGCGAAAATTTTGGTGGTTTCTCAAACATTCCGTAACTTCAAACTCCAATATCTCGCGAACGGAATGACGAACTCGAGAAATTCCTGTTGCATCTGAAAGTAGAAACTCGCCCGATTACAATGGAGTGTGTACTTTTTCCCTAGGCTATTCCAGATATTGGTTTCGAGTATCAGACCAGCGAAAATCTTGATGGTTTCTCAACCATTCCGTAACCTCAAACTCCCATATCTCGCGAACGGAATAACGAACTCGAGAAATTCCTGTAGCATCTGAAAGTAGAAACTCGCCCGATTACAATGGAGTGTGTACTTTTCCCCTAGGCTATTCCAGTTATTGGTTTCGAGTATCAGACCAGCGAAAATCTTGATGGTTTCTCAACCATTCCTTAACTTCAAACTGTCTTATCTCGCGAACGGATTGACGAACTCGAGAAATTCCTGTTGCATCTGAAAGTAGAAACTAGCCCGATTACAACGGTATGTGTATTTTTCCCCTAGGCCGTTGTAGTTATTGGTTTCGAGTATCAGACTTACGAAAATTTTGATGGTTTCTCAAACATTCCGTAACTTCAAACTCCCATATCTCGCGAACGGATTGACGAACTCGAGAAATTCCTGTTGCAACTGAAAGTAGAAACTCGCCCGATTACAAAGCTATGTGAATTTTTCCCCTAGGCCTTTGGAGTTATTTGTTTCGAGTATCAGACTTGCGAAAATTTTGATGGTTCCTCAACCATTCCTTAACTTCAAACTGTCTTATCTCGCGAACGGATTGACGAACTCGAGAAATTCCTTTTGCATCTGAATGTAGGAACCCGCCCGATTACAAAGCTATGTGAATTTTTCCCCTAGGCCTTTGGAGTTATTTGTTTCGAGTATCAGACTTGCGAAAATTTTGATGGTTCCTCAACGATTCCTTAACTTCAAACTCCCATACCTCGCGAACGGATTGGCGAACTCGAGAAATTCCTGTTGCACCTGAAAGTAGAAACTCGCCCGATTACAAAGGAGTGTGTACTTTTCCCCTAGGCCATTCTAGTTATTGGTTTCGAGTATCAGACCAGCGAAAATCTTGATGGTTTCTCAACCATTCCTTAACTTCAAACTGTCTTATCTCGCGAACGGATTGACGAACTCGAGAAATTCCTTTTGCATCTGAAAGTAGAAACTAGCCCGATTACAACGGTATTTGTATTTTTCCCATAGGCCGTTGTAGTTATTGGTTTCGAGTATCAGACTTACGAAAATTTTGATGGTTTCTCAACCATTCCTTAACTTCAAACTCCCATACCTCGCGAACGGATTGGCGAACTCGAGAAATTCCTGTTGCATCTGAAAGTGGAAACTCGCCCGATTACAATGGTGTTTGTACTTTTCCCCTAGGCCGTTCCAGTTATTGGTTTCGAGTATCAGACTTGCGAAGATTTTGATGGTTTCTCAAACATTCCTTAACTTCAAACTCCCATATCTCGCGAACGGATTGACGAACTCGAGAAATTCCTGTTGCATCTGAAAGTAGAAACTCGCCCGATTACAATGGTGTGTGTACTTTTCCCCTAGGCCATTCCAGTTATTGGTATCGAGTATCAGACCAGCGAAAATTTTGATGGTTTCTCAACCATTCCTTAACTTCAAACTGTCTTATCTCGCGAACGGATTGACGAACTCGAGCATTTCCTGTTGCATCTGAAAGTAGAAACTCGCCCGATTACAAACGTATGTGTATTTTTCCCCTAGGCCATTGTAGTTATTGGTTTCGAGTATCAGACTTACGAAAATTTGATGGTTTCTCATCCATTCCTTAACTTCAAACTCCCATATCTCGCGAACGGATTGACGAACTCGAGAAATTCCTGTTGCATCTGAAAGTAGAAACTCGCCCGATTACAAAGCTATGTGTATTTTTCCCGTAGGCCTCTGTAGTTATTGGTTTCGAGAATCAGACTTGCGAAAATTTTGATGGTTTCTCAACGATTCCTTAACTTCAAACTCCCATACCTCGCGAACGGATTGGCGAACTCGAGAAATTCCTGTTGCATCCGAAAGTGGAAACTCGCCGGTTACAATGGTGTGTGTACTCTTCCTCTAGGCCATTCCAGTTATTGGTTTCGAGAATCAGACTTGCGAAAATTTTGATGGTTTCTCAACCATTCCTTAACTTCAAACTCCCATATCTCGCGAACGGATTGACGAACTCGAGAAATTCCTGTTGCATCTGAAAGTAGAAACTCGCCCGATTACAATGGTGTGTGTACTTTTCCCCTAGGCCATTCCAGTTATTGGTATCGAGTATCAGACCAGCGAAAATTTTGATGGTTTCTCAACCATTCCTTAACTTCAAACTGTCTTATCTCGCGAACGGATTGACGAACTCGAGCATTTCCTGTTGCATCTGAAAGTAGAAACTCGCCCGATTACAAACGTATGTGTATTTTTCCGCTAGGCCATTGTAGTTATTGGTTTCGAGTATCAGACTTACGAAAATTTTGATGGTTTCTCATCCATTCCTTAACTTCAAACTCCCATATCTCGCGAACGGATTGACGAACTCGAGAAATTCCTGTTGCATCTGAAAGCAGAAACTCGCCCGATTACAAAGCTATGTGTATTTTTCCCCTAGGCCTCTGTAGTTATTGGTTTCGAGAATCAGACTTGCGAAAATTTTGATGGTTTCTCAACGATTCCTTAACTTCAAACTCCCATACCTCGCGAACGGATTGGCGAACTCGAGAAATTCCTGTTGCATCTGAAAGTGGAAACTCGCCGGTTACAATGGTGTGTGTACTCTTCCTCTAGGCCATTCCAGTTATTGGTTTCGAGTATCAGACTTGCGAAAATTTTGATGGTTTCTCAACCATTCCTTAACTTCAAACTCCCATATCTCTCGAACGGATTGACGAACTCGAGAATTTCCTGTTGCATCTGAAAGCAGAAACTCGCCCGATTACAAAGGTGTGTGTACTTTTCCCCTAGGCCATTCCAGTTATAGGTTTCGAGTATCAGACCAGCGGAAATTTTGATGGCTTCTCAAACATTCCGTAACTTCAAACTCCCATATCTCGCGAACTGAATGACGAACTCGAGAAATTCCTGTTGCATCTGAAAGTAGAAACTAGCCCGATTACAACGGTATGTGTATTTTTCCCCTAGGCCGTTGTAGTTATTGGTTTCGAGTATCAGACTTACGAAAATTTTGATTGTTTCTCAATCATTCCTTAACTTCAAACTCCCATATCTCGCGAACGGATTGACGAACTCGAGAAATTCCTGTTGCATCTGAAAGTAGATACTCGCCCGATTAAAAAGCTATGTGTATTTTTCCCCTAGGCCTTTGTAGTTATTGGTTTCGAGTATCAGATTTGCGAAAATTTTGATGGTTTCTCAACGATTCCTTAACTTCAATCTCCCATACCTCGCGAACCGATTGGCGAACTCGAGAAATTCCTGTTGCATCTGAAAGTGGAAACTCGCCCGTTTACAATGGTGTGTGTACTTTTCCACCAGGCCATTCCAGTTATAGGTTTCGAGTATCAGAACAGCGAAAATTTTGATGGTTTCTCAAACATTCCGTAACTTCAAACTCCCATATCTCGCGAACGGATTGACGAACTCGAGAAATTCCTGTTGCAACTGAAAGTAGAAACTCGCCCGATTACAATGGAGTGTGTACTTTTCCCCTAGGCTATTCCAGATATTGGTTTCGAGTATCAGACCAGCGAAAATCTTGATGGTTTCTCAACCATTCCGTAACCTCAAACTCCCATATCTCGCGAACGGAATAACGAACTCGAGAAATTCCTGATGCATCTGAAAGTAGAAACTCGCCCGATTACAATGGTGTGTGTACCTTTCCCCTAGGCCATTCTAGTTATTGGCTTCGAGTATTAGACCAGCGAAAATTTTGATGGTTTCTCAATCATTCCTTAAATCCAAACTCCCATATCTCGCGAACGGAATGAAGAACTCGAGACATTCCTGTTGCATCTGAAATTAGAAACTCGCCCGATAACAAAGGTGTGTGTACTTTTCCCCTAGGCCAGTCCAGTTATAGGTTTCGAGTATCAGACCAGCGAAAATTTTGATGGTTTCTCATACATTCCGTAACTTCAAACTCCAATATCTCGCGAACGGAATGACGAACTCGAGAAATTCCTGTAGCATCTGAAAGTAGAAACTCGCCCGATTACAATGGAGTGTGTACTTTTCCCCTAGGCTATTCCAGTTATTGGTTTCGAGTATCAGACCAGCGAAAATCTTGATGGTTTCTCAACCATTCCTTAACTTCAAACTGTCTTATCTCGCGAACGGATTGACGAACTCGAGAAATTCTTGTTGCATCTGAAAGTAGAAACTAGCCCGATTACAACGGTATGTGTATTTTTCCCCTAGGCCGTTGTAGTTATTGGTTTCGAGTATCAGACTTACGAAAATTTTGATGGTTTCTCAAACATTCCGTAACTTCAAACTCCCATATCTCGCGAACGGATTGACGAACTCGAGAAATTCCTGTTGCAACTGAAAGTAGAAACTCGCCCGATTACAAAGCTATGTGAATTTTTCCCCTAGGCCGTTGTAGTTATTGGTTTCGAGTATCAGACTTACGAAAATTTTGATGGTTTCTCAAACATTCCGTAACTTCAAACTCCCATATCTCGCGAACGGATTGACCTAACCCAAAAATTCCTGTTGCGTCTGAAAGTAGAAGCTCGCCCGATTACAACGGTATGTGTATTTTTTCCCTAGGCCATTCTGGTTAAGCGTTTGGAGCAGCAGAAGTGCGAAAAATTTGTTGTCTTCTCAACCATTTCTTAGCTTCAAACTCCCATATCTCGCGAACGGATTGACCTAACCCAAAAAGTCCTATTGTAACTGAAAGTAGAAACTCGCCCGATTACAACGGTATGCGTATTTTTTCCCTAGGCCATTCTGGTTAAGCGTTTGGAGCAGCAGATTTGCGAAAAATTTGTTGCCTTCTCAACCATTTCTTAGCTTCAAACTCCCATATCTCGCGAACGGATTGACCTAACCCAAAAATTCTTATTGCATCTGAAAGTAGAAACTCGCCCGATTACAACGGTATGTGTATTTTTTCCCTAGGCCATTCTGGTTAAGCGTTTGGAGCAGCAGAATTGCGAAAAATTTTTTGCCTTCTCAACCATTTCTTGGCTTCAAACTCCCATATCTCGCGAACGGATTGACCTAACCCAAAAATTCCTATTGCATCTGTAAGTAGAAACTCGCCCGATTACAAAGGTATGTGTATTTTTTCCCTAGGTCATTCTGGTTAAGCGTTTGGAGGAGCAGAATTGCGAATAATTTGTTGTCTTCTCAACCATTTCTTAGCTGGAAACTCTCATATCTCGCGAACGGATTGTCCTAACCCAAAAATTCCTATTGCATTTGAAAGTAGAAACTCGGCCGATTACAACGGTACGTGTATTTTTCCCCTAGGGCATTCTGGTCAAGCGATTGGAGCAGCAGAAGTTCGAAAAATTTGTGGTCTTGTCAACCATTTCTTAGATTCAAAGTCCCATATCTCGCGAACGGATTGACCGAACCCAAAAATTCCTATTGTAACTGAAAGTAGAAACTCGCCCGATTACAACGGTATGTGTATTTTTTCCCTAGGCCATTCTGGTTAAGCGTTTGGAGCTGCAGAATTGCGAAAAATTTTTTGCCTTCTCAACCATTTCTTGGCTTCAAACTCCCATATCTCGCGAACGGATTGACCTAACCCAAAAATTCCTGTTGCGTCTGAAAGTAGAAGCTCGCCCGATTACAACGGTATGTGTATTTTTTCCCTAGGCCATTCTGGTTAAGCGTTTGGAGCAGCAGAAGTGCGAAAAATTTGTTGTCTTCTCAACCATTTCTTAGTTTCAAACTCCCATATCTCGCGAACGGATTGACCTAACCCAAAAATTCCTATTGCATCTGAAAGTAGAAACTCGCCCGATTACAACGGTACGTGTATTTTTCCCCTAGGCCATTCTGGTTAAGCGTTTGGATCAGCAGAATTGCGAAAAATTTTATGCCTTCTCAACCATTTCTTGGCTTCAAACTCCCATATCTCGCGAGCGGATTGACCAAACCCAAAAATTCCTGATGCTTGTGAAAGTAGAAACTCTCCCGATTACAACGGTATGTGTATTTTTTCCCTAGCCCATTCTGGTTAAGCGTTTGGAGCAGCAGAATTGCGAAAAATTTGTTGTCTTGTCAACCATTTCTTAGCTTCAAAGTCCCATATCTCGCGAACGGATTGACCTAACCCAAAAATTCCTATTGTAACTGAAAGTAGAAACTCGCCCGATTACAACGGTACGCGTATTTTTTCCCTAGGCCATTCTGGTTAAGCGTTTGGAGCAGCAGATTTGCGAAAAATTTGTTGTCTTCTCAACCATATCTTAGCTTCAAACTCCCATATCTCGCGAACGGATTGACCTAACCCAAAAACTCCTATTGCATCTAAAAGTAGAAACTCGCCCGATTACAGCGGTACGTGTATTTTTCCCCTAGGCCATTCTGGTTAAGCGTTTGGATCAGCAGAATTGCGAAAAATTTTATGCCTTCTCAACCATTTCTTGACTTGAAACTCCCATATCTCGCGAACGGATTGACCAAACCCAAAAATTCCTGATGCTTGTGAAAGTAGAGACTCTCCCGATTACAACGGTATGTGTTTTTTTACCCTAGCCCATTCTGGTTATGCGTTTGGAGCAGCAGAATTGCGAAAAATATTTTGCCTTCTCAACCATTTCTTGGCTTCAAACTCCCATATCTCGCGGAACGGATTGACCTAACCCAAAAATTCCTATTGCATCTGAAAGTAGAAACTCGGCCGATTACAACGGTATGTGTATTTTTTCCCTAGGGCATTCTGGTTAAGCGTTTGGAGCAGCAGAATTGCTCAAAATTTTTTGCCTTCTCAACCATTTCTTGGCTTCAAACTCCCATATCTCGCGAACGGATTGACCTAACCCAAAAATTCCTGTTGCGTCTGAAAGTAGAAACTCGCCCGATTACAACGGTATGTGTATTTTTTCCCTAGCCCATTCTGGTTAAGCGTTTGGAGCAGCAGAATTGCGGAAAATTTGTTGTCTTCTCAACCATTTCTTAGCTTCAAGGACCCATATCTCGCGAACGGATTGACCAAACCCAAAAATTCCTGTTGCGTCTGAAAGTAGAAACTCGCACGATTTCAACGGTATGTGTATTTTTTCCCTAGGCCATTCTGGTTAAGCGTTTGGAGCAGCAGAAGTGCGAAAAATTTGTTGTCTTCTCAACCATTTCTTAGCTTCAAACTCCCATATCTCGCGAACGGATTGACCTAACCCAAAAAGTCCTATTGTAACTGAAAGTAGAAACTCGCCCGATTACAACGGTATGCGTATTTTTTCCCTAGGCCATTCTGGTTAAGCGTTTGGAGCAGCAGATTTGCGAAAAATTTATTGTCTTCTCAACCATTTCTTAGCTTCAAACTCCCATATCTCGCGAACGGATTCACCTAACCCAAAAATTCTTATTGCATCTGAAAGTAGAAACTCGCCCGATTACAACGGTATGTGTATTTTTTCCCTAGGCCATTCTGGTTAAGCGTTTGGTGCAGCAGAATTGCGAAAAATTTGTTGTCTCCTCAACCATTTCTTAGCTTCAAAGTCCCATATCTCGAGAACGGATTGACCTAACCCAAAAATTCCTGTTGCGTCTGAAAGTAGAAACTCGCCCGATTACAACGGTATGTGTATTTTTTCCCTAGGCCATTCTGGGTAAGCGTTTGGAGCAGCAGAATTGCGAAAAATTTGTTGTCTTCCCAACCATTTCTTAGCTTCAAACTCTCATATCTCGCGAACGGATTGTCCTAACCCAAAAATTCCTATTGCATTTGAAAGCAGAAACTCGCCCGATTACAACGGTACGTTTATTTTTCCCCTAGGGCATTCTGGTCAAACGATTGGAGCAGCAGAAGTGCGAAAAATTTGTGGTCTTGTCAACCATTTCTTAGCTTCAAAGTCCCATATCTCGCGAACGGATTGACCTAACCCAAAAATTCCTATTGCATCTGAAAGTAGAAACTCGCCCGATTACAACGGTATGTGTATTTTTTCCCTTGCCCATTCTGGTTAAGCGTTTGGAGCAGCAAAATTGCGAAAAATTTGTTGTCTTCTCAACCATTTCTTAGCTTCAAAGTCCCATATCTCGCGAACGGATTGACCAAAACCAAAAACTCCTTCTGCGTCTGAAAGTAGAAACTCGCCCGATTACAACGGTATGCGTATTTTTTCCCTAGGCCATTCTGGTTAAGCGTTTGGAGCAGCAGAATTGCGAAAAATTTGTTGTCTTCTCAACCATTTCTTAGCTTCAAACTCCCACATCTCGCGAACGGATTGACCTAACCCAAAAATTCCTGTTGCGACTGAAAGTAGAAACTCGCCCGATTACAACGGTATGTGTATTTTTTCTCTAGGCCATTCTGGTTAAGCGTTTGGAGCAGCAGAATTGCGAAAAATTTTTTGCCTTCTCAACCATTTCTTGGCTTCAAACTCCCATATCTCGCGAACGGATTGACCGAACCCAAAAATTCCTATTGTAACTGAAAGTAGAAACTCGCCCGATTACAACGGTATGTGTATTTTTTCCCTAGGCCATTCTGGTTAAGCGTTTGGAGCTGCAGAATTGCGAAAAATTTTTTGCCTTCTCAACCATTTCTTGGCTTCAAACTCCCATATCTCGCGAACGGATTGACCTAACCCAAAAATTCCTGTTGCGTCTGAAAGTAGAAGCTCGCCCGATTACAACGGTATGTGTATTTTTTCCCTAGGCCATTCTGGTTAAGCGTTTGGAGCAGCAGAAGTGCGAAACATTTGTTGTCTTCTCAACCATTTCTTAGTTTCAAACTCCCATATCTCGCGAACGGATTGACCTAACCCAAAAATTCCTATTGCATCTGAAAGTAGAAACTCGCCCGATTACAACGGTATGTGTATTTTTTCCCTAGGCCATTCTGGGTAAGCGTTTGGAGCAGCAGAATTGCGAAAAATTTGTTGTCTTCCCAACCATTTCTTAGCTTCAAACTCTCATATCTCGCGAACGGATTGTCCTAACCCAAAAATTCCTATTGCATTTGAAAGCAGAAACTCGCCCGATTACAACGGTACGTTTATTTTTCCCCTAGGGCATTCTGGTCAAACGATTGGAGCAGCAGAAGTGCGAAAAATTTGTGGTCTTGTCAACCATTTCTTAGCTTCAAAGTCCCATATCTCGCGAACGGATTGACCTAACCCAAAAATTCCTATTGCATCTGAAAGTAGAAACTCGCCCGATTACAACGGTATGTGTATTTTTTCCCTTGCCCATTCTGGTTAAGCGTTTGGAGCAGCAAAATTGCGAAAAATTTGTTGTCTTCTCAACCATTTCTTAGCTTCAAAGTCCCATATCTCGCGAACGGATTGACCAAAACCAAAAACTCCTTCTGCGTCTGAAAGTAGAAACTCGCCCGATTACAACGGTATGCGTATTTTTTCCCTAGGCCATTCTGGTTAAGCGTTTGGAGCAGCAGAATTGCGAAAAATTTGTTGTCTTCTCAACCATTTCTTAGCTTCAAACTCCCACATCTCGCGAACGGATTGACCTAACCCAAAAATTCCTGTTGCGACTGAAAGTAGAAACTCGCCCGATTACAACGGTATGTGTATTTTTTCTCTAGGCCATTCTGGTTAAGCGTTTGGAGCAGCAGAATTGCGAAAAATTTTTTGCCTTCTCAACCATTTCTTGGCTTCAAACTCCCATATCTCGCGAACGGATTGACCGAACCCAAAAATTCCTATTGTAACTGAAAGTAGAAACTCGCCCGATTACAACGGTATGTGTATTTTTTCCCTAGGCCATTCTGGTTAAGCGTTTGGAGCTGCAGAATTGCGAAAAATTTTTTGCCTTCTCAACCATTTCTTGGCTTCAAACTCCCATATCTCGCGAACGGATTGACCTAACCCAAAAATTCCTGTTGCGTCTGAAAGTAGAAGCTCGCCCGATTACAACGGTATGTGTATTTTTTCCCTAGGCCATTCTGGTTAAGCGTTTGGAGCAGCAGAAGTGCGAAACATTTGTTGTCTTCTCAACCATTTCTTAGTTTCAAACTCCCATATCTCGCGAACGGATTGACCTAACCCAAAAATTCCTATTGCATCTGAAAGTAGAAACTCGCCCGATTACAACGGTACGTGTATTTTTCCCCTAGGCCATTCTGGTTAAGCGTTTGGAGCAGCAGAATTGCGCAAAATTTTATGCCTTCTCAACCATTTCTTGGTTTCAAACTCCCATATCTCGCGAACGGATTGACCAAACCCAAAAATTCCTGATGCTTGTGAAAGTAGAAACTCTCCCGATTACAACGGTATGTGTATTTTTTCCCTAGCCCATTCTGGTTAAGCGTTTGGAGCAGCAGAATTGCGGAAAATTTGTTGTCTTCTCAACCATTTCTTAGCTTCAAGGACCCATATCTCGCGAACGGATTGACCAAACCCAAAAATTCCTGCTGCGTCTGAAAGTAGAAACTCGCCCGATTACAACGGTATGCGTATTTTTTCCCTAGGCCATTCTGGTTAAGCGATTGGAGAAGCTGAATTGCGAAAAATTTGTTGTCTTCTCAACCATTTCTTAGCTTCAAAGTCCCATATCTCGCGAACCGATTGACCAAACCCAAAAATTCCTTCTGCGTCTGAAAGTAGAAACTCTCCCGATTACAACGGTATGCGTATTTTTTCCCTAGGCGATTCTGGTTAAGCGTTTGGAGCAGCAGATTTGCGAAAAATTTGTTGCCTTCCCAAACATTTCTTGGCTTCAAACTCCCATATCTCGCGAACTGATTGACCTAACCAAGAAATTCCTATTGCATCTGAAAGTAGAAACTCGCCCGATTACAACGGTATGTGTATTTTTTCCCTAGACCATTCTGGTTAAGCGTTTGGAGCAGCAGAATTGCGAAAAATTTTTGCCTTCTCAACCATTTCTTAGCTTCAATGTCCCATATCTCGCGAACGGATTGACCTAACCCAAACATTCCTATTGCATCTGAAAGTAGAAACTCGCCCGATTACAACGGTATGTATGTTTTTCCCTGGGCCTTTCTGGTTAAGCGTTTGGAGCAGCAGAAGTGCGAAAAATTGTTTGCCTTCTCAACCATTTCTCACCTTCAAACTCCCATATGTCGCGAACGGATTGACCTAACCCAAAAATTCATATTGCACCTGAAAGTAGAAACTCGCCCAATTACAACGGTATGTGTATTTTTTCCCTGGGCCATTCTGGTTAAGCGTTTGGAGCAGCAGAATTGCGAATAATTTGTTGTCTTCTCAACCATTTCTTAGCTTCAAAGTCCCATATCTCGCGAACGGATTGACCAAATCCAAAAATTCCTGCTGCGTCTGAAAGTAGAAACTCGCCCGATTACAACGGTATGCGTATTTCTTCCCTAGGCCATTCTGGTTAAGCGTTTGGAGCAGCAGAATTGCGAAAAATTTGTTCTCTCCTCAACCATTTCTTTGCTTCAAACTCCCATATCTCGCGAACGGATTGACATAACACAAAAATTCCTATTGCATTTGAAAGTAGAAACTCGCCCGATTACAACGGTATGTGTGTTTTTCCCTGGGCCATGCTGGTTAAGCGTTTGCAGCAGCAGAATTGAGAAAAATTTTTTGCCTTCTCAACCATTTCTTGGTTTCAAACTCCCATATCTCGCGAACGGATTGACCTAACCCCAAAATTCCTATTGCATCTGAAAGTAGAAACTCGCCCGATTACAACGGTATGCGTATTTTTCCCCTAGGCCATTCTGGTTAAGCGTTTGGAGCAGCAGAATTGCGAAAAATTTGTTGTCTTGTCAACCATTTCTTAGCTTCAAAGTCCCATATCTCGCGAACGCATTGACCTAACCCAAAAATTCCTATTGCATCTGAAAGTAGAAACTCGCCCGATTACAACGGTATGTGTATTTTTTCCCTAGGCCATTCTGGTTAAGCGTTTGGAGCAGCAGAATTGCGAAAAATTTTTGCCTTCTCAACCATTTCTTAGCTTCAATGTCCCATATCTCGCGAACGGATTGACCAAACCCAAACATTCCTGCAGCGTCTGAAAGTAGAAACTCGCCCAATTACAACGATATGTGTATTTTTTCCCTAGGCCATTCTGGTTAAGCGTTTGGAGCAGCAGAATTGCGAAAAATTTGTTCTCTTCCCAACCATTTCTTAGCTTCAAACTCTCATATCTCGCGAACGGATTGACCTAACCAAGAAATTCCTATTGCATCTGAAAGTAGAAACTCGCCCGATTACAACGGTATGTGTATTTTTTCCCTAGGCCATTCTGGTTAAGCGATTGGAGCAGCAGAGGTGCGAAAAATTTGTTGTCTTGTCAACCATTTCTTAGCTTCAAAGTCCCATACCTCGCGAACGGAATGACCTAACCCAAAAATTCCTATCGTAACTGAAAGTAGAAACTCGGCCGATTACAACGGTATGCGTATTTTTTCCCTAGGTCATTCTGGTTAAGCGTTTGGAGCAGCAGAATTGCGAAAAATTTTTTGCCTTCTCAACCATTTCTTGGCTTCAAACTCCCATATCTCGCGAACGGATTGACCGAACCCAAAAATTCCTATTGTAACTGAAAGTAGAAACTCGCCCGATTACAACGGTATGTGTATTTTTTCCCTAGGCCATTCTGGTTAAGCGTTTGGAGCTGCAGAATTGCGAAAAATTTTTTGCCTTCTCAACCATTTCTTAGCTTCAAAGTCCCATATCTCGCGAACGGATTGACCAAAACCAAAAACTCCTTCTGCGTCTGAAAGTAGAAACTCGCCCGATTACAACGGTATGCGTATTTTTTCCCTAGGCCATTCTGGTTAAGCGTTTGGAGCAGCAGAATTGCGAAAAATTTGTTGTCTTCTCAACCATTTCTTAGCTTCAAACTCCCACATCTCGCGAACGGATTGACCTAACCCAAAAATTCCTGTTGCGACTGAAAGTAGAAACTCGCCCGATTACAACGGTATGTGTATTTTTTCTCTAGGCCATTCTGGTTAAGCGTTTGGAGCAGCAGAATTGCGAAAAATTTTTTGCCTTCTCAACCATTTCTTGGCTTCAAACTCCCATATCTCGCGAACGGATTGACCGAACCCAAAAATTCCTATTGTAACTGAAAGTAGAAACTCGCCCGATTACAACGGTATGTGTATTTTTTCCCTAGGCCATTCTGGTTAAGCGTTTGGAGCTGCAGAATTGCGAAAAATTTTTTGCCTTCTCAACCATTTCTTGGCTTCAAACTCCCATATCTCGCGAACGGATTGACCTAACCCAAAAATTCCTGTTGCGTCTGAAAGTAGAAGCTCGCCCGATTACAACGGTATGTGTATTTTTTCCCTAGGCCATTCTGGTTAAGCGTTTGGAGCAGCAGAAGTGCGAAACATTTGTTGTCTTCTCAACCATTTCTTAGTTTCAAACTCCCATATCTCGCGAACGGATTGACCTAACCCAAAAATTCCTATTGCATCTGAAAGTAGAAACTCGCCCGATTACAACGGTACGTGTATTTTTCCCCTAGGCCATTCTGGTTAAGCGTTTGGAGCAGCAGAATTGCGCAAAATTTTATGCCTTCTCAACCATTTCTTGGTTTCAAACTCCCATATCTCGCGAACGGATTGACCAAACCCAAAAATTCCTGATGCTTGTGAAAGTAGAAACTCTCCCGATTACAACGGTATGTGTATTTTTTCCCTAGCCCATTCTGGTTAAGCGTTTGGAGCAGCAGAATTGCGGAAAATTTGTTGTCTTCTCAACCATTTCTTAGCTTCAAGGACCCATATCTCGCGAACGGATTGACCAAACCCAAAAATTCCTGCTGCGTCTGAAAGTAGAAACTCGCCCGATTACAACGGTATGCGTATTTTTTCCCTAGGCCATTCTGGTTAAGCGATTGGAGAAGCTGAATTGCGAAAAATTTGTTGTCTTCTCAACCATTTCTTAGCTTCAAAGTCCCATATCTCGCGAACCGATTGACCAAACCCAAAAATTCCTTCTGCGTCTGAAAGTAGAAACTCTCCCGATTACAACGGTATGCGTATTTTTTCCCTAGGCGATTCTGGTTAAGCGTTTGGAGCAGCAGATTTGCGAAAAATTTGTTGCCTTCCCAAACATTTCTTGGCTTCAAACTCCCATATCTCGCGAACTGATTGACCTAACCAAGAAATTCCTATTGCATCTGAAAGTAGAAACTCGCCCGATTACAACGGTATGTGTATTTTTTCCCTAGACCATTCTGGTTAAGCGTTTGGAGCAGCAGAATTGCGAAAAATTTTTGCCTTCTCAACCATTTCTTAGCTTCAATGTCCCATATCTCGCGAACGGATTGACCTAACCCAAACATTCCTATTGCATCTGAAAGTAGAAACTCGCCCGATTACAACGGTATGTATGTTTTTCCCTGGGCCTTTCTGGTTAAGCGTTTGGAGCAGCAGAAGTGCGAAAAATTGTTTGCCTTCTCAAACATTTCTCACCTTCAAACTCCCATATGTCGCGAACGGATTGACCTAACCCAAAAATTCATATTGCATCTGAAAGTAGAAACTCGCCCAATTACAACGGTATGTGTATTTTTTCCCTGGGCCATTCTGGTTAAGCGTTTGGAGCAGCAGAATTGCGAATAATTTGTTGTCTTCTCAACCATTTCTTAGCTTCAAAGTCCCATATCTCGCGAACGGATTGACCAAATCCAAAAATTCCTGCTGCGTCTGAAAGTAGAAACTCGCCCGATTACAACGGTATGTGTATTTTTTCCCTAGGCCATTCTGGTTAAGCGATTGGAGCAGCAGAGGTGCGAAAAATTTGTTGTCTTGTCAACCATTTCTTAGCTTCAAAGTCCCATACCTCGCGAACGGAATGACCTAACCCAAAAATTCCTATCGTAACTGAAAGTAGAAACTCGGCCGATTACAACGGTATGCGTATTTTTTCCCTAGGTCATTCTGGTTAAGCGTTTGGAGCAGCAGAATTGCGAAAAATTTGTTCTCTTCTCAACCATTTCTTAGCTTCAAACTCTTATATCTCGCGAACGGATTGGCCAAACACAAAAATTCCTATTGCATTGGAAAGTAGAAACTCGCCCGATTACAACGGTATGTGTATTTTTTCCCTAGGCCATTCTGGTTAAGCGTTTGAAGCAGCAGAATTGAGAAAAATTTTTTGCCTTCTCAACCATTTCTTGGCTTCAAACTCCCATATCTCGCGAACGGATTGACCTAACCCAAAAATTCCTAATGCATCTGAAAGTAGAAACTCGCCCGATTACAACGGTATATGTATTTTTTCCCTAGGCCATTCTGGTTAAGCGTTTGGAGCAGCAGAATTGCGAAAAATTTGTTCTCTTCCCAAACATTTCTTAGCTTCAAACTCTCATATCTCGCGAACGGATTGACCTAACCAAGAAATTCCTATTGCATCTGAAAGTAGAAACTCGCCCGATTACAACGGTATGCGTATTTTTTCCCTAGGCCATTCTGGTTAAGCGTTTGGAGCAGCAGAATTGCGAAAAATTTGTTCTCTTCCCAACCATTTCTTAGCTTCAAACTCTCATATCTCGCGAACGAATTGACCTAACCAAGAAATTCCTATTGCATCTGAAAGTAGAAACTCGCCCGATTACAACGGTATGTGCATTTTTGACCTAGGTCATTCTGGTTAAGCGTTTGGAGCAGCAGAATTGCGAAAAATTTGTTCTCTCCTCAACCATTACTTAGCTTCAAACTCCCATATCTCGCGAACGGATTGACATAACGCAAAAATTCCTATTGTAACTGAAAGTAGAAACTCGCCCGATTACAACGGTACGTGTATTTTTCCCCTAGGCCATTCTGGTTAAGCGATTGGAGCAGCAGAAGTGCGAAAAATTTGTTGTCTTGTCAACCATTTCTTAGCTTCAAAGTCCCATACCTCGCGAACGGATTGACCTAACCCAAAAATTCATATTGCACCTGAAAGTAGAAACTCGCCCAATTACAACGGTATGTGTATTTTTTCCCTGAGCCATTCTGGTTAAGCGTTTGAAGCAGCAGAATTGAGAAAAATTTTTTGCCTTCTCAACCATTTCTTGGCTTCAAACTCCCATATCTCGCGAACGGATTGAACCAACCCAAAAATTCCTATTGCATCTGAAAGTAGAAACTCGCCCGATTACAACGGTATGTGTATTTTTTCCCTAGGCCATTCTGGTTAAGCGATTGGAGCAGCAGAATTGCGAAAAATTTGTTCTCTCCTCAACCATTTCTTAGCTTCAAACTCCCATATCTCGCGAACGGATTGACCTAACCCAAAAATTCATATTGCATCTGAAAGTAGAAACTCGCCCAATTACAACGGTATGCGTATTTTTCCCCTAGGCCATTCTGGTTAAGCGTTTGGAGCAGCAGAATTGCGAAAAATTTGTTATCTTGTCAACCATTTCTTAGCTTCAAAGTCCCATATCTCGCGAACGGATTGACCTAACCCAAAAATTCCTATTGCATCTGAAAGTAGAAACTCGCCCGATTACAACGGTATGTGTATTTTTTCCCTAGGCCATTCTGGTTAAGCGTTTGGAGCAGCAGAATTGCGAAAAATTTTTGCTTTCTCAACCATTTCTTAGCTTCAATGTCCCATATCTCGCGAACGGATTGACCAAACCCAAACATTCCTGCAGCGTCTGAAAGTAGAAACTCGCCCAATTACAACGATATGTGTATTTTTTCCCTAGGCCATTCTGGTTAAGCGTTTGGAGCAGCAGAATTGCGAAAAATTTGTTCTCTTCCCAACCATTTCTTAGCTTCAAACTCTCATATCTCGCGAACGGATTGACCTAACCAAGAAATTCCTATTGCATCTGAAAGTAGAAACTCGCCCGATTACAACGGTATGTGTATTTTTTCCCTAGGCCATTCTGGTTAAGCGATTGGAGCAGCAGAGGTGCGAAAAATTTGTTGTCTTGTCAACCATTTCTTAGCTTCAAAGTCCCATACCTCGCGAACGGAATGACCTAACCCAAAAGTTCCTATCGTAACTGAAAGTAGAAACTCGCCCGATTACAACGGTATGCGTATTTTTTCCCTAGGTCATTCTGGTTAAGCGTTTGGAGCAGCAGAATTGCGAAAAATTTGTTCTCTTCTCAACCATTTCTTAGCTTCAAAGTCCCATATCTCGCGAACGGATTGACCAAAACCAAAAACTCCTTCTGCGTCTGAAAGTAGAAACTCGCCCGATTACAACGGTATGCGTATTTTTTCCCTAGGCCATTCTGGTTAAGCGTTTGGAGCAGCAGAATTGCGAAAAATTTGTTGTCTTCTCAACCATTTCTTAGCTTCAAACTCCCACATCTCGCGAACGGATTGACCTAACCCAAAAATTCCTGTTGCGACTGAAAGTAGAAACTCGCCCGATTACAACGGTATGTGTATTTTTTCTCTAGGCCATTCTGGTTAAGCGTTTGGAGCAGCAGAATTGCGAAAAATTTTTTGCCTTCTCAACCATTTCTTGGCTTCAAACTCCCATATCTCGCGAACGGATTGACCGAACCCAAAAATTCCTATTGTAACTGAAAGTAGAAACTCGCCCGATTACAACGGTATGTGTATTTTTTCCCTAGGCCATTCTGGTTAAGCGTTTGGAGCTGCAGAATTGCGAAAAATTTTTTGCCTTCTCAACCATTTCTTGGCTTCAAACTCCCATATCTCGCGAACGGATTGACCTAACCCAAAAATTCCTGTTGCGTCTGAAAGTAGAAGCTCGCCCGATTACAACGGTATGTGTATTTTTTCCCTAGGCCATTCTGGTTAAGCGTTTGGAGCAGCAGAAGTGCGAAACATTTGTTGTCTTCTCAACCATTTCTTAGTTTCAAACTCCCATATCTCGCGAACGGATTGACCTAACCCAAAAATTCCTATTGCATCTGAAAGTAGAAACTCGCCCGATTACAACGGTACGTGTATTTTTCCCCTAGGCCATTCTGGTTAAGCGTTTGGAGCAGCAGAATTGCGCAAAATTTTATGCCTTCTCAACCATTTCTTGGTTTCAAACTCCCATATCTCGCGAACGGATTGACCAAACCCAAAAATTCCTGATGCTTGTGAAAGTAGAAACTCTCCCGATTACAACGGTATGTGTATTTTTTCCCTAGCCCATTCTGGTTAAGCGTTTGGAGCAGCAGAATTGCGGAAAATTTGTTGTCTTCTCAACCATTTCTTAGCTTCAAGGACCCATATCTCGCGAACGGATTGACCAAACCCAAAAATTCCTGCTGCGTCTGAAAGTAGAAACTCGCCCGATTACAACGGTATGCGTATTTTTTCCCTAGGCCATTCTGGTTAAGCGATTGGAGAAGCTGAATTGCGAAAAATTTGTTGTCTTCTCAACCATTTCTTAGCTTCAAAGTCCCATATCTCGCGAACCGATTGACCAAACCCAAAAATTCCTTCTGCGTCTGAAAGTAGAAACTCTCCCGATTACAACGGTATGCGTATTTTTCCCTGGGCCTTTCTGGTTAAGCGTTTGGAGCAGCAGAAGTGCGAAAAATTGTTTGCCTTCTCAACCATTTCTCACCTTCAAACTCCCATATGTCGCGAACGGATTGACCTAACTCAAAAATTCATATTGCATCTGAAAGTAGAAACTCGCCCAATTACAACGGTATGTGTATTTTTTCCCTGGGCCATTCTGGTTAAGCGTTTGGAGCAGCAGAATTGCGAATAATTTGTTGTCTTCTCAACCATTTCTTAGCTTCAAAGTCCCATATCTCGCGAACGGATTGACCAAATCCAAAAATTCCTGCTGCGTCTGAAAGTAGAAACTCGCCCGATTACAACGGTATGCGTATTTCTTCCCGAGGCCATTCTGGTTAAGCGTTTGGAGCAGCAGAATTGCGAAAAATTTGTTCTCTCCTCAACCATTTCTTTGCTTCAAACTCCCATATCTCGCGAACGGATTGACATAACACAAAAATTCCTATTGCATTTGAAAGTAGAAACTCGCCCGATTACAACGGTATGTATGTTTTTCCCTGGGCCATGCTGGTTAAGCGTTTGCAGCAGCAGAATTGAGAAAAATTTTTTGCCTTCTCAACCATTTCTTGGTTTCAAACTCCCATATCTCGCGAACGGATTGACCTAACCCCAAAATTCCTATTGCATCTGAAAGTAGAAACTCGCCCGATTACAACGGTATGCGTATTTTTCCCCTAGGCCATTCTGGTTAAGCGTTTGGAGCAGCAGAATTGCGAAAAATTTGTTGTCTTGTCAACCATTTCTTAGCTTCAAAGTCCCATATCTCGCGAACGCATTGACCTAACCCAAAAATTCCTATTGCATCTGAAAGTAGAAACTCGCCCGATTACAACGGTATGTGTATTTTTTCCCTAGGCCATTCTGGTTAAGCGTTTGGAGCAGCAGAATTGCGAAAAATTTTTGCCTTCTCAACCATTTCTTAGCTTCAATGTCCCATATCTCGCGAACGGATTGACCTAACCCAAAAATTCCTATCGTAACTGAAAGTAGAAACTCGGCCGATTACAACGGTATGCGTATTTTTTCCCTAGGTCATTCTGGTTAAGCGTTTGGAGCAGCAGAATTGCGAAAAATTTGTTCTCTTCTCAACCATTTCTTAGCTTCAAACTCTTATATCTCGCGAACGGATTGGCCAAACACAAAAATTCCTATTGCATTGGAAAGTAGAAACTCGCCCGATTACAACGGTATGTGTATTTTTTCCCTAGGCCATTCTGGTTAAGCGTTTGAAGCAGCAGAATTGAGAAAAATTTTTTGCCTTCTCAACCATTTCTTGGCTTCAAACTCCCATATCTCGCGAACGGATTGACCTAACCCAAAAATTCCTAATGCATCTGAAAGTAGAAACTCGCCCGATTACAACGGTATATGTATTTTTTCCCTAGGCCATTCTGGTTAAGCGTTTGGAGCAGCAGAATTGCGAAAAATTTGTTCTCTTCCCAAACATTTCTTAGCTTCAAACTCTCATATCTCGCGAACGGATTGACCTAACCAAGAAATTCCTATTGCATCTGAAAGTAGAAACTCGCCCGATTACAACGGTATGCGTATTTTTTCCCTAGGCCATTCTGGTTAAGCGTTTGGAGCAGCAGAATTGCGAAAAATTTGTTCTCTTCCCAACCATTTCTTAGCTTCAAACTCTCATATCTCGCGAACGGATTGACCTAACCAAGAAATTCCTATTGCATCTGAAAGTAGAAACTCGCCCGATTACAACGGTATGTGCATTTTTGACCTAGGTCATTCTGGTTAAGCGTTTGGAGCAGCAGAATTGCGAAAAATTTGTTCTCTCCTCAACCATTACTTAGCTTCAAACTCCCATATCTCGCGAACGGATTGACATAACGCAAAAATTTCTATTGTAACTGAAAGTAGAAACTCGCCCGATTACAACGGTACGTGTATTTTTCCCCTAGGCCATTCTGGTTAAGCGATTGGAGCAGCAGAAGTGCGAAAAATTTGTTGTCTTGTCAACCATTTCTTAGCTTCAAAGTCCCATACCTCGCGAACGGATTGACCTAACCCAAAAATTCATATTGCACCTGAAAGTAGAAACTCGCCCAATTACAACGGTATGTGTATTTTTTCCCTGAGCCATTCTGGTTAAGCGTTTGAAGCAGCAGAATTGAGAAAAATTTTTTGCCTTCTCAACCATTTCTTGGCTTCAAACTCCCATATCTCGCGAACGGATTGACCCAACCCAAAAATTCCTATTGCATCTGAAAGTAGAAACTCGCCCGATTACAACGGTATGCGTATTTTTTCCCTAGGCCATTCGGGTTAAGCGTTTGGAGCAGCAGAATTGCGAAAAATTTGTTCTCTTCCCAACCATTTCTTAGCTTCAAACTCTCATATCTCGCGAACGGATTGACCTAACCAAGAAATTCCTATTGCATCAGAAAGTAGAAACTCGCCCGATTACAACGGTATGTGTATTTTTTCCCTAGGCCATTCTGGTTAAGCGTTTGGAGCAGCAGAATTGCGAAAAATTTGTTCTCTCCTCAACCATTTCTTAGCTTCAAACTCCCATATCTCGCGAACGGATTGACCTAACCCAAAAATTCATATTGCATCTGAAAGTAGAAACTCGCCCAATTACAACGGTATGCGTATTTTTCCCCTAGGCCATTCTGGTTAAGCGTTTGGAGCAGCAGAATTGCGAAAAATTTGTTATCTTGTCAACCATTTCTTAGCTTCAAAGTCCCATATCTCGCGAACGGATTGACCTAACCCAAAAATTCCTATTGCATCTGAAAGTAGAAACTCGCCCGATTACAACGGTATGTGTATTTTTTCCCTAGGCCATTCTGGTTAAGCGTTTGGAGCAGCAGAATTGCGAAAAATTTTTGCTTTCTCAACCATTTCTTAGCTTCAATGTCCCATATCTCGCGAACGGATTGACCAAACCCAAACATTCCTGCAGCGTCTGAAAGTAGAAACTCGCCCAATTACAACGATATGTGTATTTTTTCCCTAGGCCATTCTGGTTAAGCGTTTGGAGCAGCAGAATTGCGAAAAATTTTTGCCTTCTCAACCATTTCTTAGCTTCAATGTCCCATATCTCGCGAACGGATTGACCAAACCCAAACATTCCTGCAGCGTCTGAAAGTAGAAACTCGCCCAATTACAACGATATGTGTATTTTTTCCCTAGGCCATTCTGGTTAAGCGTTTGGAGCAGCAGAATTGCGAAAAATTTGTTCTCTTCCCAACCATTTCTTAGCTTCAAACTCTCATATCTCGCGAACGGATTGACCTAACCAAGAAATTCCTATTGCATCTGAAAGTAGAAACTCGCCCGATTACAACGGTATGTGTATTTTTTCCCTAGGCCATTCTGGTTAAGCGATTGGAGCAGCAGAGGTGCGAAAAATTTGTTGTCTTGTCAACCATTTCTTAGCTTCAAAGTCCCATACCTCGCGAACGGAATGACCTAACCCAAAAGTTCCTATCGTAACTGAAAGTAGAAACTCGCCCGATTACAACGGTATGCGTCTTTTTTCCCTAGGTCATTCTGGTTAAGCGTTTGGAGCAGCAGAATTGCGAAAAATTTGTTCTCTTCTCAACCATTTCTTAGCTTCAAACTCTTATATCTCGCGAACGGATTGGCCAAACACAAAAATTCCTATTGCATTGGAAAGTAGAATCTCGCCCGATTACAACGGTATGTGTATTTTTTCCCTAGGCCATTCTGGTTAAGCGTTGAAGCAGCAGAATTGAGAAAAATTTTTTGCCTTCTCAACCATTTCTTGGCTTCAAACTCCCATATCTCGCGAACGGATTGACCTAACCCAAAAATTCCTATTGCATCTGAAAGTAGAAACTTGCCCGATTACAACGGTATATGTATTTTTTCCCTAGGCCATTCTGGTTAAGCGTTTGGAGCAGCAGAATTGCGAAAAATTTTTGCCTTCTCAACCATTTCTTAGCTTCAATGTCCCATATCTCGCGAACGGATTGACCTAACCCAAAAATTCCTATTGCATCTGAAAGTAGAAACTCGCCCGATTACAACGGTATGTATGTTTTTCCCTGGGCCTTTCTGGTTAAGCGTTTGAAGCAGCAGAATTGAGAAAAATTTGTTGTCTTGTCAACCATTTCTTAGCTTCAAAGTCCCATACCTCGCGAACGGATTGACCTAACCCAAAAATTCCTATTGTAACTGAAAGTAGAAACTCGCCCGATTACAACGGTACGTGTATTTTTCCCCTAGGCCATTCTGGTTAAGCGATTGGAGCAGCAGAAGTGCGAAAAATTTGTTGTCTTGTCAACCATTTCATAGCTTCAAAGTCCCATACCTCGCGAACGGACTGACCTAACCCAAAAATTCCTATTGTAATTGAAAGTAGAAACTCGCCCGATTACAACGGTATGCGTATTTTTTCCCTAGGCCATTCTGGTTAAGCGTTTGGAGCAGCAGAATTGCGAAAAATTTGTTCTCTTCCCAACCATTTCTTAGCTTCAAACTCTCATATCTCGCGAACGGATTGACCTAACCAAGAAATTCCTATTGCATCTGAAAGAAGAAACTCGCCCGATTACAACGGTATGTGCATTTTTTCCCTAGGCCATTCTGGTTAAGCGTTTGGAGCAGCAGAATTGCGAAAAATTTGTTCTCTCCTCAACCATTACTTAGCTTCAAACTCCCATATCTCGCGAACGGATTGACATAACGCAAAAATTCCTATTGTAACTGAAAGTAGAAACTCGCCCAGTTACAACGGTATGTGTATTTTTTCCCTGAGCCATTCTGGTTAAGCGTTTGAAGCAGCAGAATTGAGAAAAATTTTTTGCCTTCTCAACCATTTCTTGGCTTCAAACTCCCATATCTCGCGAACGGATTGTCCCAACCCAAAAATTCCTATTGCATCTGAAAGTAGAAACTCGCCCGATTACAACGGTATGCGTATTTTTTCCCTAGGCCATTCTGGTTAAGCGTTTGGAGCTGCAGAATTGCGAAAAATTTGTTGTCTTGTCAACCATTTCTTAGCTTCAAAGTCCCATATCTCGCGAACGGATTGACCTAACCCAAAAATTCCTATTGCATCTGAAAGTAGAAACTCGCCCGATTACAACGGTATGTGTATTTTTTCCCTAGGCAATTCTGGTTAAGCGTTTGGAGCAGCAGAATTGCGAAAAATTTTTGCCTTCTCAACCATTTCTTGGCTTCAATGTCCCATATCTCGCGAACGGATTGACCAAACCCAAACATTCCTGCAGCGTCTGAAAGTAGAAACTCGCCCAATTACAACGATATGTGTATTTTTTCCCTAGGCCATTCTGGTTAAGCGTTTGGAGCAGCAGAATTGCGAAAAATTTGTTGTCTTCTCAACCATTTCTTATCTTCAAAGTCCCATATCTCGCGACCGGATTGACCAAACCCAAAAATTCCTGCTGCGTCTGAAAGTAGAAACTCGCCCGATTACAACGGTATGCGTATTTTTTCCCTAGGCCATTCTGGTTAAGCGTTTGGAGCAGCAGAATTGCGAAAAATTTTTGCCTTCTCAACCATTTCTTGGCTTCAATGTCCCATATCTCGCGAACGGATTGACCAAACCCAAACATTCCTGCAGCGTCTGAAAGTAGAAACTCGCCCAATTACAACGATATGTGTATTTTTTCCCTAGGCCATTCTGGTTAAGCGTTTGGAGCAGCAGAATTGCGAAAAATTTGTTCTCTTCTCAACCATTTCTTAGCTTCAAACTCTTATATCTCGCGAACGGATTGGCCAAACACAAAAATTCCTATTGTAACTGAAAGTAGAAACTCGCCCAGTTACAACGGTATGTGTATTTTTTCCCTGAGCCATTCTGGTTAAGCGTTTGAAGCAGCAGAATTGAGAAAAATTTTTTGCCTTCTCAACCATTTCTTGGCTTCAAACTCCCATATCTCGCGAACGGATTGTCCCAACCCAAAAATTCCTATTGCATCTGAAAGTAGAAACTCGCCCGATTACAACGGTATGCGTATTTTTTCCCTAGGCCATTCTGGTTAAGCGTTTGGAGCTGCAGAATTGCGAAAAATTTGTTGTCTTGTCAACCATTTCTTAGCTTCAAAGTCCCATATCTCGCGAACGGATTGACCTAACCCAAAAATTCCTATTGCATCTGAAAGTAGAAACTCGCCCGATTACAACGGTATGTGTATTTTTTCCCTAGGCCATTCTGGTTAAGCGTTTGGAGCAGCAGAATTGCGAAAAATTTTTGCCTTCTCAACCATTTCTTGGCTTCAATGTCCCATATCTCGCGAACGGATTGACCAAACCCAAACATTCCTGCAGCGTCTGAAAGTAGAAACTCGCCCAATTACAACGATATGTGTATTTTTTCCCTAGGCCATTCTGGTTAAGCGTTTGGAGCAGCAGAATTGCGAAAAATTTGTTGTCTTCTCAACCATTTCTTATCTTCAAAGTCCCATATCTCGCGACCGGATTGACCAAACCCAAAAATTCCTGCTGCGTCTGAAAGTAGAAACTCGCCCGATTACAACGGTATGCGTATTTTTTCCCTAGGCCATTCTGGTTAAGCGTTTGGAGCAGCAGAATTGCGAAAAATTTTTGCCTTCTCAACCATTTCTTGGCTTCAATGTCCCATATCTCGCGAACGGATTGACCAAACCCAAACATTCCTGCAGCGTCTGAAAGTAGAAACTCGCCCAATTACAACGATATGTGTATTTTTTCCCTAGGCCATTCTGGTTAAGCGTTTGGAGCAGCAGAATTGCGAAAAATTTGTTGTCTTCTCAACCATTTCTTATCTTCAAAGTCCCATATCTCGCGACCGGATTGACCAAACCCAAAAATTCCTGCTGCGTCTGAAAGTAGAAACTCGCCCGATTACAACGGCATGCGTATTTTTTCCCTAGGCCATTCTGGTTAAGCGTTTGGAGCAGCAGAATTGCGAAAAATTTGTTCTCTCCTCAACCATTTCTTAGCTTCAAACTCCCATATCTCGCGAACGGATTGACATAACACAAAAATTCCTATTGCATTTGAAAGTAGAAACTCGCCCGATTAAAACGGTACGTGTATTTTTCCCCTAGGCCATTCTGGTTAAGCGATTGGAGCAGCAGGAGTGCGAAAAATTTATTGTCTTGTCAACCATTTCTTAGCTTCAAAGTCCCATACCTCGCGAACGGATTGACCTAACCCAAAAATTCATATTGCATCTGAAAGTAGAAACTCGCCCGATTACAACGGTATGCGTATTTTTTCCCTATGCCATTCTGGTTAAGCGTTTGGAGCAGCAGAATTGCGAAATGTTTGTTCTCTTCCCAACCATTTCTTAGCTTCAAACTCTCATATCTCGCGAACGGATTGACCTAACCAAGAAATTCCTATTGCATCTGAAAGTAGAAACTCGCCCGATTACAACGGTATGTGTATTTTTTCCCTAGGCCATTCTGGTTAAGCGTTTGGAGCAGCAGAATTGCGAAAAATTTGTTCTCTCCTCAACCATTTCTTAGCTTCAAACTCCCATATCTCGCGAACGGATTGACATAACACAAAAATTCCTATTGTAACTGAAAGTAGAAACTCGCCCGATTACAAGGGTACGTGTATTTTTCCCCTAGGCCATTCTGGTTAAGCGATTGGAGCAGCAGAAGTGCGAAAAATTTATTGTCTTGTCAACCATTTCTTAGCTTCAAAGTCCCATACCTCGCGAACGGATTGACCTAACCCAAAAATTCATATTGCATCTGAAAGTAGAAACTCGCCCAATTACAACGGTATGTGTATTTTTTCCCTGAGCCATTCTGGTTAAGCGTTTGAAGCAGCAGAATTGAGAAAAATTTTTTGCCTTCTCAACCATTTCTTGGCTTCAAACTCCCATATCTCGCGAACGGATTGACCCAACCCAAAAATTGCTATTGCATCTGAAAGTAGAAACTCGCCCGATTACAACGGTATGTGTATTTTTTCCCTAGGCCATTCTGGTTAAGCGTTTGGAGCAGCAGAATTGCGAAAAATTTTTGCCTTCTCAACCATTTCTTAGCTTCAATGTCCCATATCTCGCGAACGGATTGACCAAACCCAAACATTCCTGCAGCGTCTGAAAGTAGAAACTCGCCCAATTACAACGATATGTGTATTTTTTCCCTAGGCCATTCTGGTTAAGCGATTGGAGCAGCAGAAGTGCGAAAAATTTGTTGCCTTGTCAACCATTTCTTAGCTTCAAAGTCCCATATCTCGCGAACGGATTGACCTAACCCAAAAATTCCTATTGTAACTGAAAGTAGAAACTCGCCCGATTACAACGGTATGTGTATTTTTTCCCTAGGCCATTCTGGTTAAGCGTTTGGAGCAGCAGAATTGCGAAAAATTTTTTGCCTTCTCAACCATTTCTTGGCTTCAAACTCCCATATCTCGCGAACGGATTGACCTAACCCAAAAATTCCTATTGTAACTGAAAGTAGAAACTCGCCCGATTACAACGGTATGCGTATTTTTTCCCTAGGCCATTCTGGTTAAGCGTTTGGAGCAGCAGAATTGCGAAAAATTTGTTCTCTTCCCAAACATTTCTTAGCTTCAAACTCCCATATCTCGCGAACGGATTGACATAACACAAAAATTCCTATTGCATTTGAAAGTAGAAACTCGCCCGATTACAACGGTACGTGTATTTTTCCCCTAGGCCATTCTGGTTAAGCGATTGGAGCAGCAGAAGTGCGAAAAATTTGTTGTCTTATCAACCATTTCTAAGCTTCAAAGTCCCATATCTCGCGAACGGATTGACCAAACCCAAAAATTCCTGCTGCGTCTGAAAGTAGAAACTCGCCCGATTACAACGGTATGCGTATTTTTTCCCTAGGCCATTCTGGTTAAGCGTTTGGAGCAGCAGAATTGCGAAAAATTTGTTCTCTCCTCAACCATTTCTTAGCTTCAAACTCCCATATCTCGCGAACGGATTGACATAACACAAAAATTCCTATTGCATTTGAAAGTAGAAACTCGCCCGATTACAAGGGTACGTGTATTTTTCCCCTAGGCCATTCTGGTTAAGCGATTGGAGCAGCAGAAGTGCGAAAAATTTGTTGTCTTGTCAAACATTTCATAGCTTCAAAGTCCCCAACCTCGCGAACGGATTGACCTAACCCAAAAATTCCTATTGAAACTGAAAGTAGAAACTCGCCCGATTACAACGGTATGCGTATTTTTTCCCTAGGCCATTCTGGTTAAGCGTTTGGAGCAGCAGAATTGCGAAAAATTTGTTCTCTTCCCAACCATTTCTTAGCTTCAAACTCTCATATCTCGCGAACGGATTGACCTAACCAAGAAATTCCTATTGCATCTGAAAGTAGAAACTCGCCCGATTACAACGGTATGTGCATTTTTTCCCTAGGCCATTCTGGTTAAGCATTTGGAGCAGCAGAATTGCGAAAAATTTGTTCTCTTCTCAACCATTACTTAGCTTCAAACTCCCATATCTCGCGAACGGATTGACATAACGCAAAAATTCCTATTGTAACTGAAAGTAGAAACTCGCCCAGTTACAACGGTATGTGTATTTTTTCCCTGAGCCATTCTGGTTAAGCGTTTGAAGCAGCAGAATTGAGAAAAATTTTTTGCCTTCTCAACCATTTCTTGGCTTCAAACTCCCATATCTCGCGAACGGATTGACCCAACCCAAAAATTCCTATTGCATCTGAAAGTAGAAACTCGCCCGATTACAACGGTATGCGTATTTTTTCCCTAGGCCATTCTGGTTAAGCGTTTGGAGCAGCAGAATTGCGAAAAATTTGTTGTCTTGTCAACCATTTCTTAGCTTCAAAGTCCCATATCTCGCGAACGGATTGACCTAACCCAAAAATTCCTATTGCATCTGAAAGTAGAAACTCGCCCGATTACAACGGTATGTGTATTTTTTCCCTAGGCCATTCTGGTTAAGCGTTTGGAGCAGCAGAATTGCGAAAAATTTTTGCCTTCTCAACCATTTCTTGGCTTCAATGTCCCATATCTCGCGAACGGATTGACCAAACCCAAAAATTCCTGCTGCGTCTGAAAGTAGAAACTCGCCCGATTACAACGGTATGCGTATTTTTTCCCTAGGCCATTCTGGTTAAGCGTTTGGAGCAGCAGAATTGCGAAAAATTTGTTCTCTCCTCAACCGTTTCTTAGCTTCAAACTCCCATATCTCGCGAACGGATTGACATAAAACAAAAATTCCAATTGCATTTGAAAGTAGAAACTCGCCCGATTACAACGGTACGTGTATTTTTCCCCTAGGCCATTCTGGTTAAGCGATTGGAGCTGCAGAAGTGCGAAAAATTTGTTGTCTTGTCAACCATTTCTTAGCTTCAAAGTCCCATATCTCGCGATCGGATTGACCTAACCCAAAAATTCCTATTGTAACTGAAAGTAGAAACTCGCCCGATTACAACGGTACGTGTATTTTTCCCCTAGGCCAATCTGGTTAAGCGATTGGAGCAGCAGAAGTGCGAAAAATTTGTTGTCTTGTCAACCATTTCTTAGCTTCAAAGTCCCATACCTCGCGAACGGATTGACCTAACCCAAAAATTCCTATTGTAACTGAAAGTAGAAACTCGCCCGATTACAACGGTATGTGTATTTTTTCCCTAGGCCATTCTGGTTAAGCGTTTGGAGCAGCAGAATTGCGAAAAATTTGTTCTCTCCTCAACCATTTCTTAGCTTCAAACTCCCATATCTCGCGAACGGATTGACATAACACAAAAATTCCTATTGTAACTGAAAGTAGAGACTCGCCCGATTACAACGGTACGTGTATTTTTCCCCTAGGCCATTCTGGTTAAGCGATTGGAGCAGCAGAAGTGCGAAAAATTTGTTGTCTTGTCAACCATTTCTAAGCTTCAAACTCCCATATCTCGCGAACGGATTGACCCAACCCAAAAATTCCTATTGCATCTGAAAGTAGAAACTCGCCCGATTACAACGGTATGTGTATTTTTTCCCTAGGCCATTCTGGTTAAGCGTTTGGAGCAGCAGAATTGCGAAAAATTTTTTGCCTTCTCAACCATTTCTTGGCTTCAAACTCCCATATCTCGCGAACGGATTGACCTAACCCAAAAATTCCTATTGTAACTGAAAGTAGAAACTCGCCCGATTACAACGGTACGTGTATTTTTCCCCTAGGCCATTCTGGTTAAGCGATTGGAGCAGCAGAAGTGCGAAAAATTTGTTGTCTTGTCAACCATTTCTAAGCTTCAAAGTCCCATATCTCGCGAACGGATTGACCAAACCCAAAAATTCCTTCTGCGTCTGAAAGTAGAAACTCGCCCGATTACGACGGTATGCGTATTTTTTCCCTAGGCCATTCTGGTTAAGCGTTTGGAGCAGCAGAATTGCGAAAAATTTGTTCTCTCCTCAACCATTTCTTAGCTTCAAACTCCCATATCTCGCGAACGGATTGACATAACACAAAAATTCCTATTGCATTTGAAAGTAGAAACTCGCCCGATTACAAGGGTACGTGTATTTTTCCCCTAGGCCATTCTGGTTAAGCGATTGGAGCTGCAGAAGTGCGAAAAATTTGTTGTCTTGTCAACCATTTCTTAGCTTCAAAGTCCCATACCTCGCGAACGGATTGACCTAACCCAAAAATTCATATTGCATCTGAAAGTAGAAACTCGCCCAATTACAACGGTATGTGTATTTTTTCCCTGAGCCATTCTGGTTAAGCGTTTGAAGCAGCAGAATTGAGAAAAATTTTTAGCCTTCTCAACCATTTCTTGGCTTCAAACTCCCATATCTCGCGAACGGATTGACCCAACCCAAAAATTCCTATTGCATCTGAAAGTAGAAACTCGCCCGATTACAACGGTGTGTGTATTTTTTCCCTAGGCCATTCTGGTTAAGCGTTTGGAGCAGCAGAATTGCGAAAAATTTTTGCCTTCTCAACCATTTCTTAGCTTCAATGTCCCATATCTCGCGAACGGATTGACCAAACCCAAACATTCCTGCAGCGTCTGAAAGTAGAAACTCGCCCAATTACAACGATATGTGTATTTTTTCCCTAGGCCATTCTGGTTAAGCGATTGGAGCAGCAGAAGTGCGAAAAATTTGTTGTCTTGTCAACCATTTCTTAGCTTCAAAGTCCCATACCTCGCGAACGGATTGACCTAACTCAAAAATTCCTATTGATACTGAAAGTAGAAACTCGCACGATTACAACGGTATGCGTATTTTTTCCCTAGGCCATTCTGGTTAAGCGTTTGGAGCAGCAGAATTGCGAAAAATTTTTTCTCTTCCCAAACATTTCTTAGCTTCAAACTTTCATATCTCGCGATCGGATTGGCCTAACCCAAAAATTCCTATTGCGTTTGAAAGTAGAAACTCGCCCGATTACAACGGTATGTGTATTTTTTCCATAGGCCATTCTGGTTGAGCGTTTGGAGCAGCAGAATTGCGAAAAATTGTTTGCCTTCTCAACCATTTCTTAGCTGCAAATTCCCATATCTCGCGAACGGATTGACCTAACCAAGAAATTCCTATTGCATCTGAAAGTAGAAACTCGCCCGATTACAACGGTATGTGTATTTTTTCCCTAGGCCATTCTGGTTAAGCGTTTGGAGCAGCAGAATTGCGAAAAATTTTTGCCTTCTCAACCATTTCTTGGCTTCAATGTCCCATATCTCGCGAACGGATTGACCAAACCCAAACATTCCTGCTGCGTCTGAAAGTAGAAACTCGCCCGATTACAACGGTATGCGTATTTTTTCCATAGGCCATTCTGGTTAAGCGTTTGGAGCAGCAGAATTGCGAAAAATTTGTTCTCTCCTCAACCATTTCTTAGCTTCAAACTCCCATATCTCGCGAACGGATTGACATAAAACAAAAATTCCTATTGCATTTGAAAGTAGAAACTCGCCCGATTACAACGGTACGTGTATTTTTCCCCTAGGCCATTCTGGTTAAGCGATTGGAGCTGCAGAAGTGCGAAAAATTTGTTGTCTTGTCAACCATTTCTTAGCTTCAAAGTCCCATATCTCGCGATCGGATTGACCTAACCCAAAAATTCCTATTGTAACTGAAAGTAGAAACTCGCCCGATTACAACGGTACGTGTATTTTTCCCCTAGGCCATTCTGGTTAAGCGATTGGAGCAGCAGAAGTGCGAAAAATTTGTTGTCTTGTCAACCATTTCTTAGCTTCAAAGTCCCATACCTCGCGAACGGATTGACCTAACCCAAAAATTCCTATTGTAACTGAAAGTAGAAACTCGCCCGATTACAACGGTATGCGTATTTTTTCCCTAGGCCATTCTGGTTAAGCGTTTGGAGCAGCAGAATTGCGAAAAGTTTGTTCTCTTCCCAACCATTTCTTAGCTTCAAACTCTCATATCTCGCGAACGGATTGACCTAACCAAGAAATTCCTATTGCATCTGAAAGTAGAAACTCGCCCGATTACAACGGTATGTGTATTTTTTCCCTAGGCCATTCTGGTTAAGCGTTTGGAGCAGCAGAATTGCGAAAAATTTGTTCTCTCCTCAACCATTTCTTAGCTTCAAACTCCCATATCTCGCGAACGGATTGACATAACACAAAAATTCCTATTGTAACTGAAAGTAGAGACTCGCCCGATTACAAGGGTACGTGTATTTTTCCCCTAGGCCATTCTGGTTAAGCGATTGGAGCAGCAGAAGTGCGAAAAATTTATTGTCTTGTCAACCATTTCTTAGCTTCAAAGTCCCATACCTCGCGAACGGATTGACCTAACCCAAAAATTCATATTGCATCTGAAAGTAGAAACTCGCCCAATTACAACGGTATGTGTATTTTTTCCCTGAGCCATTCTGGTTAAGCGTTTGAAGCAGCAGAATTGAGAAAAATTTTTTGCCTTCTCAACCATTTCTTGGCTTCAAACTCCCATATCTCGCGAACGGATTGACCCAACCCAAAAATTCCTATTGCATCTGAAAGTAGAAACTCGCCCGATTACAACGGTATGTGTATTTTTTCCCTAGGCCATTCTGGTTAAGCGTTTGGAGCAGCAGAATTGCGAAAAGTTTTTTGCCTTCTCAACCATTTCTTGGCTTCAAACTCCCATATCTCGCGAACGGATTGACCTAACCCAAAAATTCCTATTGTAACTGAAAGTAGAAACTCGCCCGATTACAACGGTATGCGTATTTTTTCCCTAGGCCATTCTGGTTAAGCGTTTGGAGCAGCAGAATTGCGAAAAATTTGTTCTCTTCCCAAACATTTCTTAGCTTCAAACTCCCATATCTCGCGAACGGATTGACATAACACAAAAATTCCTATTGCATTTGAAAGTAGAAACTCGCCCGATTACAACGGTACGTGTATTTTTCCCCTAGGCCATTCTGGTTAAGCGATTGGAGCAGCAGAAGTGCGAAAAATTTGTTGTCTTGTCAACCATTTCTAAGCTTCAAAGTCCCATATCTCGCGAACGGATTGACCAAACCCAAAAAATCCTGCTGCGTCTGAAAGTAGAAACTCGCCCGATTACGACGGTATGCGTATTTTTTCCCTAGGCCATTCTGGTTAAGCGTTTGGAGCTGCAGAACTGCGAAAAATTTGTTGTCTTGTCAACCATTTATTAGCTTCAAAGTCCCATATCTCGCGAACGGATTGACCTAACCCAAAAATTCCTATTGTAACTGAAAGTAGAAACTCGCCCGATTACAACGGTACGTGTATTTTTCCCCTAGGCCATTCTGGTTAAGCGATTGGAGCAGCAGAAGTGCGAAAAATTTGTTGTCTTGTCAACCATTTCATAGCTTCAAAGTCCCATACCTCGCGAACGGATTGACCTAACCCAAAAATTCCTACTGTAACTGAAAGTAGAAACTCGCCCGATTACATCGGTATGCGTATTTTTTCCCTAGGCCATTCTGGTTAAGCGTTTGGAGCAGCAGAATTGCGAAAAGTTTGTTCTCTTCCCAACCATTTCTTAGCTTCAAACTCTCATATCTCGCGAACGGATTGACCTAACCAAGAAATTCCTATTGCATCTGAAAGTAGAAACTCGCCCGATTACAACGGTAGGTGTATTTTTTCCCTAGGCCATTCTGGTTAAGCGTTTGGAGCAGCAGAATTGCGAAAAATTTGTTCTCTCCTCAACCATTTCTTAGCTTCAAACTCCCATATCTCGCGAACGGATTGACATAACACAAAAATTCCTATTGTAACTGAAAGTAGAAACTCGCCCGATTACAAGGGTAGGTGTATTTTTCCCCTAGGCCATTCTGGTTAAGCGATTGGAGCAGCAGAAGTGCGAAAAATTTATTGTCTTGTCAACCATTTCTTAGCTTCAAAGTCCCATACCTCGCGAACGGATTGACCTAACCCAAAAATTCATATTGCATCTGAAAGTAGAAACTCGCCCAATTACAACGGTATGTGTATTTTTTCCCTGAGCCATTCTGGTTAAGCGTTTGAAGCAGCAGAATTGAGAAAAATTTTTAGCCTTCTCAACCATTTCTTGGCTTCAAACTCCCATATCTCGCGAACGGATTGACCCAACCCAAAAATTCCTATTGCATCTGAAAGTAGAAACTCGCCCGATTACAACGGTGTGTGTATTTTTTCCCTAGGCCATTCTGGTTAAGCGTTTGGAGCAGCAGAATTGCGAAAAATTTTTGCCTTCTCAACCATTTCTTAGCTTCAATGTCCCATATCTCGCGAACGGATTGACCAAACCCAAACATTCCTGCAGCGTCTGAAAGTAGAAACTCGCCCAATTACAACGATATGTGTATTTTTTCCCTAGGCCATTCTGGTTAAGCGATTGGAGCAGCAGAAGTGCGAAAAATTTGTTGTCTTGTCAACCATTTCTTAGCTTCAAAGTCCCATACCTCGCGAACGGATTGACCTAACTCAAAAATTCCTATTGATACTGAAAGTAGAAACTCGCACGATTACAACGGTATGTGTATTTTTTCCCTAGGCCATTCTGGTTAAGCGTTTGGAGCAGCAGAATTGCGAAAAGTTTTTTGCCTTCTCAACCATTTCTTGGCTTCAAACTCCCATATCTCGCGAACGGATTGACCTAACCCAAAAATTCCTATTGTAACTGAAAGTAGAAACTCGCCCGATTACAACGGTATGCGTATTTTTTCCCTAGGCCATTCTGGTTAAGCGTTTGGAGCAGCAGAATTGCGAAAAATTTGTTCTCTTCCCAAACATTTCTTAGCTTCAAACTCCCATATCTCGCGAACGGATTGACATAACACAAAAATTCCTATTGCATTTGAAAGTAGAAACTCGCCCGATTACAACGGTACGTGTATATTTCCCCTAGGCCATTCTGGTTAAGCGATTGGAGCAGCAGAAGTGCGAAAAATTTGTTGTCTTGTCAACCATTTCTAAGCTTCAAAGTCCCATATCTCGCGAACGGATTGACCAAACCCAAAAATTCCTGCTGCGTCTGAAAGTAGAAACTCGCCCGATTACGACGGTATGCGTATTTTTTCCCTAGGCCATTCTGGTTAAGCGTTTGGAGCTGCAGAACTGCGAAAAATTTGTTGTCTTGTCAACCATTTATTAGCTTCAAAGTCCCATATCTCGCGAACGGATTGACCTAACCCAAAAATTCCTATTGTAACTGAAAGTAGAAACTCGCCCGATTACAACGGTACGTGTATTTTTCCCCTAGGCCATTCTGGTTAAGCGATTGGAGCAGCAGAAGTGCGAAAAATTTGTTGTCTTGTCAACCATTTCATAGCTTCAAAGTCCCATACCTCGCGAACGGATTGACCTAACCCAAAAATTCCTACTGTAACTGAAAGTAGAAACTCGCCCGATTACGACGGTATGCGTATTTTTTCCCTAGGCCATTCTGGTTAAGCGTTTGGAGCAGCAGAATTGCGAAAAGTTTGTTCTCTTCCCAACCATTTCTTAGCTTCAAACTCTCATATCTCGCGAACGGATTGACCTAACCAAGAAATTCCTATTGCATCTGAAAGTAGAAACTCGCCCGATTACAACGGTAGGTGTATTTTTTCCCTAGGCCATTCTGGTTAAGCGTTTGGAGCAGCAGAATTGCGAAAAATTTGTTCTCTCCTCAACCATTTCTTAGCTTCAAACTCCCATATCTCGCGAACGGATTGACATAACACAAAAATTCCTATTGTAACTGAAAGTAGAAACTCGCCCGATTACAAGGGTAGGTGTATTTTTCCCCTAGGCCATTCTGGTTAAGCGATTGGAGCAGCAGAAGTGCGAAAAATTTATTGTCTTGTCAACCATTTCTTAGCTTCAAAGTACCATACCTCGCGAACGGATTGACCTAACCCAAAAATTCATATTGCATCTGAAAGTAGAAACTCGCCCGATTACAACGGTATGCGTATTTTTTCCCTAGGCCATTCTGGTTAAGCGTTTGGAGCAGCAGAATTGCGAAAAATTTGTTCTCTTCCCAAACATTTCTTAGTTTCAAACTCTCATATCTCGCGAACGGATTGGCCTAACCCAAAAATTCCTATTGCATTTGAAAGTAGAAACTCGCCCGATTACAACGGTATGTGTATTTTTTCCATAGGCCATTCTGGTTGAGCGTTTGGAGCAGCAGAATTGCGAAAAATTGTTTGCCTTCTCAACCATTTCTTAGCTGCAAATTCCCATATCTCGCGAACGGATTGACCTAACTCAAAAATTCCTATTGATACTGAAAGTAGAAACTCGCACGATTACAACGGTATGCGTATTTTTTCCCTAGGCCATTCTGGTTAAGCGTTTGGAGCAGCAGAATTGCGAAAAATTTTTTCTCTTCCCAAACATTTCTTAGCTTCAAACTTTCATATCTCGCGATCGGATTGGCCTAACCCAAAAATTCCTATTGCGTTTGAAAGTAGAAACTCGCCCGATTACAACGGTATGTGTATTTTTTCCATAGGCCATTCTGGTTGAGCGTTTGGAGCAGCAGAATTGCGAAAAATTGTTTGCCTTCTCAACCATTTCTTAGCTGCAAATTCCCATATCTCGCGAACGGATTGACCTAACCAAGAAATTCCTATTGCATCTGAAAGTAGAAACTCGCCCGATTACAACGGTATGTGTATTTTTTCCCTAGGCCATTCTGGTTAAGCGTTTGGAGCAGCAGAATTGCGAAAAATTTTTTGCCTTCTCCACCATTTCTTGGCTTGAAACTCCCATATCTCGCGAACGGATTGACCTAACCCAAAAATTCCTATTGTAACTGAAAGTAGAAACTCGCCCGATTACAACGGTATGCGTATTTTTTCCCTAGGCCATTCTGGTTAAGCGTTTGGAGCAGCAGAATTGCGAAAAATTTGTTCTCTTCCCAAACATTTCTTAGCTTCAAACTCTCATATCTCACGAACGGATTGGCCTAACCCAAAAATTCCTATTGCATTTGAAAGTAGAAACTCGCCCGATTACAACGGTACGTCTATTTTTCCCCTAGGCTATTCTGGTTAAGCGATTGGAGCAGCAGATGTGCGAAAAATTTGTTGCCTTGTCAACCATTTCTTAGCTTCAAAGTCCCATATCTCGCGAACGGATTGACCTAACCCAAAAATTCCTATTGTAACTGAAAGTAGAAACTCGCCCGATTACAACGGTATGTGTATTTTTTCCCTAGGCCATTCTGGTTAAGCGATTGGAGCAGCAGAAGTGCGAAAAATTTGTTGTCTTGTCAACCATTTCTAAGCTTCAAAGTCCCATATCTCGCGAACGGATTGACCAAACCCAAAAATTCCTGCTGCGTCTGATATTAGAAACTCGCCCGATTACAATGGTATGCGCATTTTTTCCCTAGGCCATTCTGGTTAAGCGTTTGGAGCAGCAGAATTGCGAAAAATTTGTTCTCTTCTCAACCATTTCTTAGCTTCAAACTCCCATATCTCGCGAATAGATTGACATAACACAAAAATTCCTATTGCATTTGAAAGTAGAAACACGCCCGATTACAACGGTACGTGTATTTTTCCCCTAGGCCATTCTGGTTAAGCGAATGTTGCAGCAGAAGTGCGAAAAGTTTGTTGTCTTGTCAACCATTTCTTAGCTTCAAAGTCCCATACCTCGCGAACGGATTGGCCTAACCCAAAAATTCCTATTGCATTTGAAAGTAGAAAGTCGCCCGAGTACAACGGTAAGTGTATTTTTTCCATAGGCCATTCTGGTTGAGCGTTTGGAGCAGCAGAATTGCGAAAAATTGTTTGCCTTCTCAACCATTTCTTAGCTGCAAATTCCCATATCTCGCGAACGGATTGACCTAACCAAGAAATTCCTATTGCATCTGAAAGTAGAAACTCGCCCGATTACAACGGTATGTGTATTTTTTCCCTAGGCCATTCTGGTTAAGCGTTTGGAGCAGCAGAATTGCGAAAAATTTTTGCCTTCTCAACCATTTCTTGGCTTCAATGTCCCATATCTCGCGAACGGATTGACCAAACCCAAACATTCCTGCAGCGTCTGAAAGTAGAAACTCGCCCAATTACAACGATATGTGTATTTTTTCCCTAGGCCATTCTGGTTAAGCGTTTGGAGCAGCAGAATTGCGAAAAATTTGTTGTCTTCTCAACCATTTCTTATCTTCAAAGTCCCATATCTCGCGACCGGATTGACCAAACCCAAAAATTCCTGCTGCGTCTGAAAGTAGAAACTCGCCCGATTACAACGGTATGCGTATTTTTTCCCTAGGCCATTCTGGTTAAGCGTTTGGAGCAGCAGAATTGCGAAAAATTTGTTCTCTCCTCAACCATTTCTTAGCTTCAAACTCCCATATCTCGCGAACGGATTGACATAAAACAAAAATTCCTATTGCATTTGAAAGTAGAAACTCGCCCGATTACAACGGTACGTGTATTTTTCCCCTAGGCCATTCTGGTTAAGCGATTGGAGCTGCAGAAGTGCGAAAAATTTGTTGTCTTGTCAACCATTTCTTAGCTTCAAAGTCCCATATCTCGCGATCGGATTGACCTAACCCAAAAATTCCTATTGTAACTGAAAGTAGAAACTCGCCCGATTACAACGGTACGTGTATTTTTCCCCTAGGCCATTCTGGTTAAGCGATTGGAGCAGCAGAAGTGCGAAAAATTTGTTGTCTTGTCAAACATTTCTTAGCTTCAAAGTCCCATACCTCGCGAACGGATTGACCTAACCCAAAAATTCCTATTGTAACTGAAAGTAGAAACTCGCCCGATTACAACGGTATGCGTATTTTTTCCCTAGGCCATTCTGGTTAAGCGTTTGGAGCAGCAGAATTGCGAAAAGTTTGTTCTCTTCCCAACCATTTCTTAGCTTCAAACTCTCATATCTCGCGAACGGATTGACCTAACCAAGAAATTCCTATTGCATCTGAAAGTAGAAACTCGCCCGATTACAACGGTATGTGTATTTTTTCCCTAGGCCATTCTGGTTAAGCGTTTGGAGCAGCAGAATTGCGAAAAATTTGTTCTCTCCTCAACCATTTCTTAGCTTCAAACTCCCATATCTCGCGAACGGATTGACCTAACCCAAAAATTCCTATTGTAACTGAAAGTAGAAACTCGCCCGATTACAACGGTATGCGTATTTTTTCCCTAGGCCATTCTGGTTAAGCGTTTGGAGCAGCAGAATTGCGAAAAATTTGTTCTCTTCCCAAACATTTCTTAGCTTCAAACTCCCATATCTCGCGAACGGATTGACATAACACAAAAATTCCTATTGCATTTGAAAGTAGAAACTCGCCCGATTACAACGGTACGTGTATTTTTCCCCTAGGCCATTCTGGTTAAGCGATTGGAGCAGCAGAAGTGCGAAAAATTTGTTGTCTTGTCAACCATTTCTAAGCTTCAAAGTCCCATATCTCGCGAACGGATTGACCAAACCCAAAAATTCCTGCTGCGTCTGAAAGTAGAAACTCGCCCGATTACGACGGTATGCGTATTTTTTCCCTAGGCCATTCTGGTTAAGCGTTTGGAGCAGCAGAATTGCGAAAAATTTGTTCTCTCCTCAACCATTTCTTAGCTTCAAACTCCCATATCTCGCGAACGGATTGACATAAAACAAAAATTCCTATTGCATTTGAAAGTAGAAACTCGCCCGATTACAAGGGTACGTGTATTTTTCCCCTAGGCCATTCTGGTTAAGCGATTGGAGCTGCAGAAGTGCGAAAAATTTGTTGTCTTGTCAACCATTTATTAGCTTCAAAGTCCCATATCTCGCGAACGGATTGACCTAACCCAAAAATTCCTATTGTAACTGAAAGTAGAAACACGCCCGATTACAACGGTACGTGTATTTTTCCCCTAGGCCATTCTGGTTAAGCGATTGGAGCAGCAGAAGTGCGAAAAATTTGTTGTCTTGTCAACCATTTCATAGCTTCAAAGTCCCATACCTCGCGAACGGATTGTCCTAACCCAAAAATTCCTACTGTAACTGAAAGTAGAAACTCGCCCGATTACATCGGTATGCGTATTTTTTCCCTAGGCCATTCTGGTTAAGCGTTTGGAGCAGCAGAATTGCGAAAAGTTTGTTCTCTTCCCAACCATTTCTTAGCTTCAAACTCTCATATCTCGCGAACGGATTGACCTAACCAAGAAATTCCTATTGCATCTGAAAGTAGAAACCCGCCCGATTACAACGGTAGGTGTATTTTTTCCCTAGGCCATTCTGGTTAAGCGTTTGGAGCAGCAGAATTGCGAAAAATTTGTTCTCTCCTCAACCATTTCTTAGCTTCAAACTCCCATATCTCGCGAACGGATTGACATAACACAAAAATTCCTATTGTAACTGAAAGTAGAAACTCGCCCGATTACAAGGGTACGTGTATTTTTCCCCTAGGCCATTCTGGTTAAGCGATTGGAGCAGCAGAAGTGCGAAAAATTTATTGTCTTGTCAACCATTTCTTAGCTTCAAAGTCCCATACCTCGCGAACGGATTGACCTAACCCAAAAATTCATATTGCATCTGAAAGTAGAAACTCGCCCGATTACAACGGTATGCGTATTTTTTCCCTAGGCCATTCTGGTTAAGCGTTTGGAGCAGCAGAATTGCGAAAAATTTGTTCTCTTCCCAAACATTTCTTAGTTTCAGACTCTCATATCTCGCGAACGGATTGGCCTAACCCAAAAATTCCTATTGCATTTGAAAGTAGAAACTCGCCCGATTACAACGGTACGTCTATTTTTCCCCTAGGCTATTCTGGTTAAGCGATTGGAGCAGCAGATGTGCGAAAAATTTGTTGCCTTGTCAACCATTTCTTAGCTTCAAAGTCCCATATCTCGCGAACGGATTGACCTAACCCAAAAATTCCTATTGTAACTGAAAGTAGAAACTCGCCCGATTACAACGGTATGTTTATTTTTTCCCTAGGCCATTCTGGTTAAGCGATTGGAGCAGCAGAAGTGCGAAAAATTTGTTGTCTTGTCAACCATTTCTAAGTTTCAAAGTCCCATATCTCGCGAACGGATTGACCAAACCTAAAAATTCCTGCTGCGTCTGAAATTAGAAACTCGCCCGATTACAATGGTATGCGCATTTTTTCCCTAGGCCATTCTGGTGAAGCGTTTGGAGCAGCAGAATTGCGAAAAATTTGTTCTCTTCTCAACCATTTCTTAGCTTCAAACTCCCATATCTCGCGAATAGATTGACATAACACAAAAATTCCTATTGCATTTGAAAGTAGAAACACGCCCGATTACAACGGTACGTGTATTTTTCCCCTAGGCCATTCTGGTTAAGCGAATGTTGCAGCAGAAGTGCGAAAAGTTTGTTGTCTTGTCAACCATTTCTTAGCTTCAAAGTCCCATACCTCGCGAACGGATTGGCCTAACCCAAAAATTCCTATTGCATTTGAAAGTAGAAAGTCGCCCGAGTACAACGGTATGTGTATTTTTTCCCTAGGCCATTCTGGTTGAGCGTTTGGAGCAGCAGAATTGCGAAAAATTGTTTGCCCTCTCAACCATTTCTTAGCTTCAAACTCCCATATCTCGCGAACGGATTGACCTAACCCAAAAATTCCTATTGTAACTGAAAGTAGAAACTCGCCCGATCACAACGGTATGTGTATTTTTTCCCTAGGCCATTCTGGTTAAACGTTTGGAGCAGCAGAATTGCGAAAAATTTGTTGTCTTCTCAACCATTTCTTAGCTTCAAAGTCCCATATCTCGCGAACGGATTCACCAAACCCAAAAATTCCTGTTGCGTCTGAAAGTAGAAACTGGCCCGATTACAACGGTATGCGTATTTTTTCCCTAGGCCATTCTGGTTAAGCGTTTGGAGCAGCAGAATTGCGAAAAATTTGTTCTCTTCTCAACCATTTCTTAGCTTCAAACTACCATATCTCGCGAACGGATTGACCTAACCCAAAAAATCCTATTGTAACTGAAAGTAGAAACTCGCCCGATCACAACGGTATGTGTATTTTTTCCCTAGGCCATTCTGGTTAAGCGTTTGGAGCAGCAGAATTGCGAAAAATTTGTTCTCTTCCCAACCATTTCTTAGCTTCAGACTCTCATATCTCGCGAACGGATTGGCCTAACCCAAAAATTCCTACTGCATTTGAAAGTAGAAACTCGGCCGATTACAACGGTACGTGTATTGTACCCCTAGGCCATTCTGGTTAAGCGATTGGAGCAGCAGAATTGCGAAACATTTGTTGTGTTGTCAACCATTTCTTAGATTCAAAGTCCCATATCTCGCGAACGGATTGACCTAACCCAAAAATTCCTATTGTAACTGAAAGTAGATACTCGCCCGATTACAACGGTATGCGTATTTTTTCCCTAGGCCATTCTGGTTAAGCGTTTGGAGCAGTAGAATTGCGAAAAATTTGTTCTCTTCTGTAGCATTTCTTAGCTTCAAACTCCCACATCTCGCGAACGGATTGACATAACACAAAAATTCCTAGTGCATTTGAAAGTAGAAACTCGCCCGATTACGACGGTACGTGTATTTTTCCCCTAGGCCATTCTGGTTAAGCGATTGGAGCAGCAGAAGTGCGAAAAATTTGTTGTCTTGTCAACCATTTCTTAGCTTCAAAGTCCCATACCTCGCGAACGGATTGACCTAACCCAAAAATTCCTATTGTAACTGAAAGTAGAAACTCGCCCGATTACAACGGTATGCGTATTTTTTCCCTAGGCCATTCTGGTTAAGCGTTTGGAGCAGCAGAATTGCGAAAAATTTGTTCTCTTCCCAACCATTTCTTAGCTTCAAACTATCATATCTCGCGAACGGATTGGCCTAACCCAAAAATTCCTATTGCATTTGAAAGTAGAAACTCGCCCGATTACAACGGTACGTGTATTGTACCCCTAGGCCATTCTGGTTAAGCGTTTGGAGCAGCAGAATTGCGAAAAATTTGTTCTCTTCCCAACCATTTCTTAGCTTCAAACTCTCATATCTCGCGAACGGATTGGCCTAACCCAAAAATTCCTACTGCATTTGAAAGTAGAAACTCGCCCGATTACAACGGTACGTGTATTGTACCCCTAAGCCATTCTGGTTAAGCGATTGGAGCAGCAGAATTGCGAAACATTTGTTGTCTTGTCAACCATTTCTTAGATTCAATGTCCCATATCTCGCGAACGGATTGACCTAACCCAAAAATTCCTATTGTAACTGAAAGTAGAATCTCGCCCGGTTACAACGGTATGCGTATTTTTTCGCTAGGCCATTCTGGATAAGCGTTTGGAGCAGCAGAATTGCGAAAAATTTGTTCTCTTCTCAACCATTTCTAAGCTTCAAACTCCCATATCTCGCGAACGGATTGACCAAACCCACACATTCCTGCTGCGTCTGAAAGTAGAAACTCGCCCGTTTAGAACGGTATGCGTATTTTTTCCCTAGGCCATTCTGGTTAAGCGTTTGGACCAGCAGAATTGCGAAAAATTTGTTCTCTTCTCAACCATTTCTTAGCTTCAAACTACCATATCTCGCGAACGGATTGACCTAACCCAAAAATTCCTATTGTAACTGAAAGTAGAAACTCGCCCGATTACAACGGTACGTCTATTTTTCCCCTAGGCTATTCTGGTTAAGCGATTGGAGCAGCAGATGTCCGAAAAATTTGTTGCCTTGTCAACCATTTCTTAGCTTCAAAGTCCCATATCTCGCGAACGGATTGACCGAACCCAAAAATTCCTATTGTATCTGAAAGTAGAAACTCGCCCGATTACAACGGTATGCGTATTTTTCCCCTAGGCCATTCTGGTTAAGCGTTTGGAGCAGCAGAATTGCGAAAAATTTGTTCTCTTCCCAAACATTTCTTAGCTTCAAACTTTCATATCTCGCGATCGGATTGGCCTAACCCAAAAATTCCTGCTGCGTCTGAAAGTAGAAACTCGCCCGATTACAACGGAATCCGTATTTTTTCCCTAGGCCATTCTGGTTAAGCGTTTGGAGCAGCAGAATTGCGAAAAATTTGTTCTCTTCTCAACCATTTCTTAGCTTCAAACTCTCATATCTCGCGAACGGATTGGCCTAACCCAAAAATTCCTATTGCATTGGAAAGTAGAAACTCGCCCGATTACAACGGTATGTGTATTTTTTCCCTAGGCCATTCTGGTTAAGCGTTTGGAGCAGCAGAATTGCGAAAAATTTGTTGTCTTCTCAACCATTTCTTAGCTTCAAACTCCCATATCTCGCGAACGGATTGACCTAACCCAAAAATTCCTATTGTAACTGAAAGTAGAAACTCGCCCGATTACAACGGTATGCGTATTTTTTCCCTAGGCCATTCTGGTTAAGCGATTGGAGCAGCAGAAGTGCGAAAAATTTGTTGTCTTGTCAACCATTTCTTAGCTTCAAAGTCCCATACCTCGCGAACGGATTGACCTAACCCAAAAATTCCTATTGTAACTGAAAGTAGAAACTCGCCCGATTACAACGGTATGCGTATTTTTTCCCTAGGCCATTCTGGTTAAGCGTTTGGAGCAGCAGAATTGCGAAAAATTTGTTGTCTTCTCAACCATTTCTTAGCTTCAAACTCCCATATCTCGCGAACGGATTGACCTAACCCAAAAATTCCTATTGCATCTGAAAGTAGAAACTCGCCCGATTACAACGGTATGTGTACTTTTTCCCTAGGCCATTCTGGTTAAGCGTTTGGAGCAGCAGAATTGCGAAAAATTTTTTGCCTTCTCAACCATTACTTGGCTTGAAAGTCCCATACCTCGCGAACGGATTGACCTAACCCAAAAATTCCTATTGTAACTGAAAGTAGAAACTCGCCCGATTACAACGGTATGCGTATTTTTTCCCTAGGCCATTCTGGTTAAGCGTTTGGAGCAGCAGAATTGCGAAAAATTTGTTCTCTTCCCAACCATTTCTTAGCTTCAAACTCTCATATCTCGCGAACGGATTGGCCTAACCCAAAAATTCCTATTGCATTTGAAAGTAGAAACTCGCCCGATTACAACGGTACGTGTATTGTACCCCTAGGCCATTCTGGTTAAGCGTTTGGAGCAGCAGAATTGCGAAAAATTTGTTCTCTTCCCAACCATTTCTTAGCTTCAAACTCTCATATCTCGCGAACGGATTGGCCTAACCCAAAAATTCCTATTGCATTTGAAAGTAGAAACTCGCCCGATTACAACGGTACGTGTATTGTACCCCTAGGCCATTCTGGTTAAACGTTTGGAGCAGCAGAATTGCGAAAAATTTGGTGTCTTCTCAACCATTTCTTAGCTTCAAAGTCCCATATCTCGCGAACGGATTCACCAAACCCAAAAATTCCTGTTGCGTCTGAAAGTAGATACTGGCCCGATTACAACGGTATGCGTATTTTTTCCCTAGGCCATTCTGATTAAGCGTTTGGAGCAGCAGAATTGCGAAAAATTTGTTCTCTTCTCAACCATTTCTTAGCTTCAAACTACCATATCTCGCGAACGGATTGACCTAACCCAAAAATTCCTATTGTAACTGAAAGTAGAAACTCGCCCGATTACAACGGTATGTGTATTTTTTCCCTAGGCCATTCTGGTTAAGCGTTTGGAGCAGCAGAATTGCGAAAAATTTGTTCTCTTCCCAACCATTTCTTAGCTTCAAACTCTCATATCTCGCGAACGGATTGGCCTAACCCAAAAATTCCTACTGCATTTGAAAGTAGAAACTCGCCCGATTACAACGGTACGTGTATTGTACCCCTAGGCCATTCTGGTTAAGCGATTGGAGCAGCAGAATTGCGAAACATTTGTTGCCTTGTCAACCATTTCTTAGATTCAAAGTCCCATATCTCGCGAACGGATTGACCTAACCCAAAAATTCCTATTGTAACTGAAAGTAGAAACTCGCCCGATTACAACGGTATGCGTATTTTTTCCCTAGGCCATTCTGATTAAGCGTTTGGAGCAGTAGAATTGCGAAAAATTTGTTCTCTTCTGTAGCATTTCTTAGCTTCAAACTCCCACATCTCGCGAACGGATTGACAAAACACAAAAATTCCTAGTGCATTTGAAAGTAGAAACTCGCCCGATTACAACGGTACGTGTATTTTTACCCTAGGCCATTCTGGTTAAGCGATTGGAGCAGCAGAAGTGCGAAAAATTTGTTGTCTTGTCAACCATTTCTTAGCTTCAAAGTCCCATACCTCGCGAACGGATTGACCTAACCCAAAAATTCCTATTGTAACTGAAAGTAGAAACTCGCCCGATTACAACGGTATGCGTATTTTTTCCCTAGGCCATTCTGGTTAAGCGTTTGGAGCAGCAGAATTGCGAAAAATTTGTTCTCTTCCCAACCATTTCTTAGCTTCAAACTCTCATATCTCGCGAACGGATTGGCCTAACCCAAAAATTCCTATTGCATTTGAAAGTAGAAACTCGCCCGATTACAACGGTACGTGTATTGTACCCCTAGGCCATTCTGGTTAAGCGTTTGGAGCAGCAGAATTGCGAAAAATTTGTTCTCTTCCCAACCATTTCTTAGCTTCAAACTCTCATATCTCGCGAACGGATTGGCCTAACCCAAAAATTCCTACTGCATTTGAAAGTAGAAACTCGCCCGATTACAACGGTACGTGTATTGTACCCCTAAGCCATTCTGGTTAAGCGATTGGAGCAGCAGAATTGCGAAACATTTGTTGTCTTGTCAACCATTTCTTAGATTCAATGTCCCATATCTCGCGAACGGATTGACCTAACCCAAAAATTCCTATTGTAACTGAAAGTAGAATCTCGCCCGGTTACAACGGTATGCGTATTTTTTCCCTAGGCCATTCTGGTTAAGCGTTTGGAGCAGCAGAATTGCGAAAAATTTGTTCTCTTCTCAACCATTTCTTAGCTTCAAACTCTCATATCTCGCGAAGGGATTGGCCTAACCCAAAAATTCCTAGTGCATTTGAAAGTAGAAACTCGCCCGATTACAACGGTACGTGTATTTTTCCCATAGGCCATTCTGGTTAAGCGATTAGAGCAGCAGAAGTGCGAAAAATTTGTTGTCTTGTCAACCATTTCTTAGCTTCAAAGTCCCATATCTCGCGAACAGATTGACCTAACCCAAAAATTCCTATTGTAACTGAAAGTAGAAACTCGCCCGATTACAACGGTATGCGTATTTTTTCCCTAGGCCATTCTGGTTAAGCGTTTGGAGCAGCAGAATTGCGAAAAATTTTTTGCCTTCTCAACCATTTCTTGGCTTGAAACTCCCATATCTCGCGAACGGATTGACCTAACCCAAAAATTCCTATTGTAACTGAAAGTAGAAACTCGCCCGATTACAACGATTTGTGTATTTTTTCCCTTGCCCATTCTGGTTAAACGTTTGGAGCAGCAGAATTGCGAAAAATTTGTTGTCTTCTCAACCATTTCTTAGCTTCAAAGTCCCATATCTCGCGAACGGATTCACCAAACCCAAAAATTCCTGTTGCGTCTGAAAGTAGAAACTGGCCCGATTACAACGGTATGCGTATTTTTTCCCTAGGCCATTCTGGTTAAGCGTTTGGACCAGCAGAATTGCGAAAAATTTGTTCTCTTCCCAACCATTTCTTAGCTTCAAACTCTCATATCTCGCGAACGGATTGGCCTAACCCAAAAATTCCTATTGCATTGGAAAGTAGAAACTCGCCCGATTACAACGGTATGTGTATTTTTTCCCTAGGCCATTCTGGTTAAGCGTTTGGAGCAGCAGAACTGCGAAAAATTTGTTGTCTTCTCAACCATTTCTTAGCTTCAAACTCTCATATCTCGCGAACGGATTGGCCTAACCCAAAAATTCCTACTGCATTTGAAAGTAGAAACTCGCCCGATTACAACGGTACGTGTATTGTACCCCTAGGCCATTCTGGTTAAGCGATTGGAGCAGCAGAATTGCGAAACATTTGTTGTCTTGTCAACCATTTCTTAGATTCAAAGTCCCATATCTCGCGAACGGATTGACCTAACCCAAAAATTCCTATTGTAACTAAAAGTAGAAACTCGCCCGATTACAACGGTATGCGTATTTTTTCCCTAGGCCATTCTGGTTAAGCGTTTGGAGCAGTAGAATTGCGAAAAATTTGTTCTCTTCTGTAGCATTTCTTAGCTTCAAACTCCCACATCTCGCGAACGGATTGACATAACACAAAAATTCCTAGTGCATTTGAAAGTAGAAACTCGCCCGATTACAACGGTACGTGTATTTTTCCCCTAGGCCATTCTGGTTAAGCGATTGGAGCAGCAGAAGTGCGAAAAATTTGTTGTCTTGTCAACCATTTCTTAGCTTCAAAGTCCCATACCTCGCGAACGGATTGACCTAACCCAAAAATTCCTATTGTAACTGAAAGTAGAAACTCGCCCGATTACAACGGTATGCGTATTTTTTCCCTAGGCCATTCTGGTTAAGCGTTTGGAGCAGCAGAATTGCGAAAAATTTGTTCTCTTCCCAACCATTTCTTAGCTTCAAACTCTCATATCTCGCGAACGGATTGGCCTAACCCAAAAATTCCTATTGCATTTGAAAGTAGAAACTCGCCCGATTACAACGGTACGTGTATTGTACCCCTAGGCCATTCTGGTTAAGCGTTTGGAGCAGCAGAATTGCGAAAAATTTGTTCTCTTCCCAACCATTTCTTAGCTTCAAACTCTCATATCTCACGAACGGATTGGCCTAACCCAAAAATTCCTACTGCATTTGAAAGTAGAACCTCGCCCGATTACAACGGTACGTGTATTGTACCCCTAAGCCATTCTGGTTAAGCGATTGGAGCAGCAGAATTGCGAAACATTTGTTGTCTTGTCAACCATTTCTTAGATTCAAAGTCCCATATCTCGCGAACGGATTGACCTAACCCAAAAATTCCTATTGTAACTGAAAGTAGAAACTCGCCCAATTACAACGGTATGTGTATTTTTTCCCTAGACCATTCTGGTTAAGCGTTTGGAGCAGCAGAATTGCGAAAAATTTGTTGTCTTCTCAACCATTTCTAAGCTTCAAACTCCCATACCTCGCGAACGGATTGACCAAACCCAAACATTCCTGCTGCGTCTGAAAGTAGAAACTCGCCCGTTTACAACGGTATGCGTATTTTTTCCCTAGGCCATTCTGGTTAAGCGTTTGGAGCAGCAGAATTGCGAAAAATTTGTTCTCTTCTCAAGCATTTCTTAGCTTCAAACTCCCATATCTCGCGAACGGATTGACATAACACAAAAATTCCTATTGCATTTGAGAGTAGAAACTCGCCCGATTACAACGGTACGTGTATTTTTCCCCTAGGCCATTCTGGTTAAGCGATTGGAGCAGCAGAAGTGCGAAAAATTTGTTGTCTTGTCAACCATTTCTTAGCTTCAAAGTCCCATATCTCGCGAACTGATTGACCTAACCCAAAAGTTCCTATTGTAACTGAAAGTAGAAACTCGCCCGATTACAACGGTATGCGTATTTTTTCCCTAGGCCATTCTGGTTAAGCGATTGGAGCAGCAGAATTGCGAAACATTTGTTGTCTTGTCAACCATTTCTTAGATTCAAAGTCCCATATCTCGCGAACGGATTGACCTAACCCAAAAATTCCTATTGTAACTGAAAGTAGAAACTCGCCCGATTACAACGGTACGTGTATTTTTCCCCTAGGCCATTCTGGTTAAGCGATTGGAGCAGCAGAAGTGCGAAAAATTTGTTGTCTTGTCAACCATTTCTTTGCTTCAAAGTCCCATACCTCGCGAACGGATTGACCTAACCCAAAAATTCCTATTGTAACTGAAAGTAGAAACTCGCCCGATTACAACGGTATGCGTATTTTTACCCTAGGCCATTCTGGTTAAGCGTTTGGAGCAGCAGAATTGCGAAAAATTTATTCTCTTCCCAACCATTTCTTAGCTTCAAACTCTCATATCTCGCGAACGGATTGGCCTAACCCAAAAATTCCTATTGCATTTGAAAGTAGAAACTCGCCCGATTACAACGGTACGTGTATTGTACCCCTAGGCCATTCTGGTTAAGCGTTTGGAGCAGCAGAATTGCGAAAAATTTGTTCTCTTCCCAACCATTTCTTAGCTTCAAACTCTCATATCTCGCGAACGGATTGGCCTAACCCAAAAATTCCTACTGCATTTGAAAGTAGAAACTCGCCCGATTACAACGGTACGTGTATTGTAACCCTAGGCCATTCTGGTTAAGCGATTGGAGCAGCAGAATTGCGAAACATTTGTTGTCTTGTCAACCATTTCTTAGATTCAAAGTCCCATATCTCGCGAACGGATTGACCTAACCCAAAAATTCCTATTGTAACTGAAAGTAGAAACTCGCCCGGTTAGAACGGTATGCGTATTTTTTCCCTAGGCCATTCTGGTTAAGCGTTTGGAGCAGCAGAATTGCGAAAAATTTGTTCTCTTCTCAACCATTTCTAAGCTTCAAACTCTCATATCTCGCGAACGGATTGGCCAAACCCAAAAATTCCTATTGCATTGGAAAGTAGAAACTCGCCCGATTACAATGGTATGTGTATTTTTACCCTAGGCCATTCTGGTTAAGCGTTTGAAGCAGCAGAATTGAGAAAAATTTTTTGCCTTCTCAACCATTTCTTGGCTTCAAACTCCCATATCTCGCGAACGGATTGACCTAACCCAAAAATTCCTATTGCATCTGAAAGTAGAAACTCGCCCGATTACAACGGTATGTGTATTTATTCCCTAGGCCATTCTGGTTAAGCGTTTGGAGCAGCAGAATTGCGAAAAATTTGTTGCCTTCCCAAACATTTCTTGGCTTCAAACTCCCATATCTCGCGAACGGATTGACCTAACCAAGAAATTCCTATTGCATCTGAAAGTAGAAACGCGCCCGATTACAACGGTATGTGTATTTTTTCCCTAGGCCATTCTGGTTAAGCGTTTGGAGCAGCAGAATTGCGAAAAATTTGTTCTCTTCTCAACCATTTCTTAGCTTCAAACTCTCACATCTCGCGAACGGATTGGCCTAACCCAAAAATTCCTACTGCATTTGAAAGTAGAAACTCGCCCGATTACAACGGTACGTGTATTGTACCCCTAGGCCATTCTGGTTAAGCGATTGGAGCAGCAGAATTGCGAAACATTTGTTGTCTTGTCAACCATTTCTTAGATTCAAAGTCCCATATCTCGCGCACGGATTGACCTAACCCAAAAATTCCTATTGTAGCTGAAAGTAGAAACTCGCCCGATTACAACGGTATGCGTATTTTTTCCCTAGGCCATTCTGGCTAAGCGTTTGGAGCAGCAGAATTGCGAAAAATTTGTTCTCTTCCCAAACATTTCTTAGCTTTAAACTCTCATATCTCGCGAACGGATTGGCCTAAGCCAAAAATTCCTATTGCATTTGAAAGTAGAAACTCGCCCGATTACAGCGGTACGTCTATATTTCCCCTAGGCTATTCTGGTTAAGCGATTGGAGCAGCAGATGTGCGAAAAATTTGTTGCCTTGTCAACCATTTCTTAGCTTCAAAGTCCCATATCTCGCGAACGGATTGACCGAACCCAAAAATTCCTATTGTATCTGAAAGTAGAAACTCGCCCGATTACAACGGTATGCGTATTTTTTCCCTAGGCCATTCTGGTTAAGCGTTTGGAGCAGCAGAATTGCGAAAAATTTGTTCTCTTCCCAAACATTTCTTAGCTTCAAACTTTCATATCTCACGATCGGATTGGCCTAACCCAAAAATTCCTGCTGCGTCTGAAAGTAGAAACTCGCCCGATTACAACGGAATCTGTATTTTTTCCCTAGGCCATTCTGGTTAAGCGTTTGGAGCAGCAGAATTGCGAAAAATTTGTTCCCTTCTCAACCATTTCTTAGCTTCAAACTCTCATATCTCGCGAACGGATTGGCCTAACCCAAAAATTCCTATTGCATTGGAAAGTAGAAACTCGCCCGATTACAACGGTATGTGTATTTTTTCCCTAGGCCATTCTGGTTAAGCGTTTGGAGCAGCAGAATTGCGAAAAATTTGTTCTCTTCCCAAACATTTCTTAGCTTCAAACTTTCATATCTCACGATCGGATTGGCCTAACCCAAAAATTCCTGCTGCGTCTGAAAGTAGAAACTCGCCCGATTACAACGGAATCTGTATTTTTTCCCTAGGCCATTCTGGTTAAGCGTTTGGAGCAGCAGAATTGCGAAAAATTTGTTCCCTTCTCAACCATTTCTTAGCTTCAAACTCTCATATCTCGCGAACGGATTGGCCTAACCCAAAAATTCCTATTGCATTGGAAAGTAGAAACTCGCCCGATTACAACGGTATGTGTATTTTTTCCCTAGGCCATTCTGGTTAAGCGTTTGGAGCAGCAGAACTGCGAAAAATTTGTTGTCTCCTCAACCATTTCTTAGCTTCAAACTCTCATATCTCGCGAACGGATTGGCCTAACCCAAAAATTCCTACTGCATTTGAAAGTAGAAACTCGCCCGATTACAACGGTACGTGTATTGTACCCCTAGGCCATTCTGGTTAAGCGATTGGAGCAGCAGAATTGCGAAACATTTGTTGTCTTGTCAACCATTTCTTAGATTCAAAGTCCCATATCTCGCGAACGGATTGACCTAACCCAAAAATTCCTATTGTAACTGAAAGTAGAAACTCGCCCGATTACAACGGTATGCGTATTTTTTCCCTAGGCCATTCTGGTTAAGCGTTTGGAGCAGTAGAATTGCGAAAAATTTGTTCTCTTCTGTAGCATTTCTTAGCTTCAAACTCCCACATCTCGCGAACGGATTGACATAACACAAAAATTCCTAGTGCATTTGAAAGTAGAAACTCGCCCGATTACAACGGTACGTGTATTTTTCCCCTAGGCCATTCTGGTTAAGCGATTGGAGCAGCAGAAGTGCGAAAAATTTGTTGTCTTGTCAACCATTTCTTAGCTTCAAAGTCCCATACCTCGCGAACGGATTGACCTAACCCAAAAATTCCTATTGTAACTGAAAGTAGAAACTCGCCCGATTACAACGGTATGCGTATTTTTTCCCTAGGCCATTCTGGTTAAGCGTTTGGAGCAGCAGAATTGCGAAAAATTTGTTCTCTTCCCAACCATTTCTTAGCTTCAAACTCTCATATCTCGCGAACGGATTGGCCTAACCCAAAAATTCCTATTGCATTTGAAAGTAGAAACTCGCCCGATTACAACGGTACGTGTATTGTACCCCTAGGCCATTCTGGTTAAGCGTTTGGAGCAGCATAATTGCGAAAAATTTGTTCTCTTCCCAACCATTTCTTAGCTTCAAACTCTCATATCTCGCGAACGGATTGGCCTAACCCAAAAATTCCTACTGCATTTGAAAGTAGAAACTCGCCCGATTACAACGGTACGTGTATTGTACCCCTAAGCCATTCTGGTTAAGCGATTGGAGAAGCAGAATTGCGAAACATTTGTTGTCTTGTCAACCATTTCTTAGATTCAAAGTCCCATATCTCGCGAACGGATTGACCTAACCCAAAAATTCCTATTGTAACTGAAAGTAGAAACTCGCCCAATTACAACGGTATGTGTATTTTTTCCCTAGACCATTCTGGTTAAGCGTTTGGAGCAGCAGAATTGCGAAGAATTTGTTGTCTTCTCAACCATTTCTAAGCTTCAAACTCCCATATCTCGCGAACGGATTGACCAAACCCAAACATTCCTGCTGCGTCTGAAAGTAGAAACTCGCCCGTTTACAACGGTATGCGTATTTTTTCCCTAGGCCATTCTGGTTAAGCGTTTGGAGCAGCAGAATTGCGAAAAATTTGTTCTCTTCTCAAGCATTTCTTAGCTTCAAACTCCCATATCTCGCGAACGGATTGACATAACACAAAAATTCCTATTGCATTTGAGAGTAGAAACTCGCCCGATTACAACGGTACGTGTATTTTTCCCCTAGGCCATTCTGGTTAAGCGATTGGAGCAGCAGAAGTGCGAAAAATTTGTTGTCTTGTCAACCATTTCTTAGCTTCAAAGTCCCATATCTCGCGAACTGATTGACCTAACCCAAAAGTTCCTATTGTAACTGAAAGTAGAAACTCGCCCGATTACAACGGTATGCGTATTTTTTCCCTAGGCCATTCTGGTTAAGCGATTGGAGCAGCAGAATTGCGAAACATTTGTTGTCTTGTCAACCATTTCTTAGATTCAAAGTCCCATATCTCGCGAACGGATTGACCTAACCCAAAAATTCCTATTGTAACTGAAAGTAGAAACTCGCCCGATTACAACGGTACGTGTACTTTTCCCCTAGGCCATTCTGGTTAAGCGATTGGAGCAGCAGAAGTGCGAAAAATTTGTTGTCTTGTCAACCATTTCTTTGCTTCAAAGTCCCATACCTCGCGAACGGATTGACCTAACCCAAAAATTCCTATTGTAACTGAAAGTAGAAACTCGCCCGATTACAACGGTATGCGTATTTTTACCCTAGGCCATTCTGGTTAAGCGTATGGAGCAGCAGAATTGCGAAAAATTTGTTCTCTTCCCAACCATTTCTTAGCTTCAAACTCTCATATCTCGCGAACGGATTGGCCTAACCCAAAAATTCCTATTGCACTTGAAAGTAGAAACTCGCCCGATTACAACGTTACGTGTATTGTACCCCTAGGCCATTCTGGTTAAGCGTTTGGAGCAGCAGAATTGCGAAAAATTTGTTCTCTTCCCAACCATTTCTTAGCTTCAAGCTCTCATATCTCGCGAACGGATTGGCCTAACCCAAAAATTCCTACTGCATTTGAAAGTAGAAACTCGCCCGATTACAACGGTACGTGTATTGTACCCCTAGGCCATTCTGGTTAAGCGATTGGAGCAGCAGAATTGCGAAACATTTGTTGTCTTGTCAACCATTTCTTAGATTCAAAGTCCCATATCTCGCGAACGGATTGACCTAACCCAAAAATTCCTATTGCATCTGAAAGTAGAAACTCGCCCGGTTACAACGGTATGCGTATTTTTTCCCTAGTCCATTCTGGTTAAGCGTTTGGAGCAGCAGAATTGCGAAAAATTTGTTCTCTTCTCAACCATTTCTTAGCTTCAAACTCTCATATCTCGCGAAGGAATTGGCCTAACCCAAAAATTCCTATTGCATTTGAAAGTAGAATCTCGCCCGATTACAACGGTACGTGTATTTTTCCCCTAGGCCATTTTGGTTAAGCGATTGGGGCAGCAGAATTGCGAAAAATTTGTTGTATTGTCAACCATTTCTTAGCTTCAAAGTCCATATCTCGCGAACGGATTGACCTAACCCAAAAATTCCTATTGCATCTGAAAGTAGAAACTCGCCCAATTACAACGGTATGTGTATTTTTTTCCCTAGGCCATTCTGGTTAAGCGTTTGGAGCAGCAGAATTGCGAAAAATTTGTTGTCTTCTCAACCATTTCTAAGCTTCAAACTCCCATATCTCGCGAACGGATTGACCAAACCCAAACATTCCTGCTGCGTCTGAAAGTAGAAACTCGCACGTTTAGAACGGTATGCGTATTTTTTCCCTAGGCCATTCTGGTTAAGCGTTTGGAGCAGCAGAATTGGGAAAAATTGGTTCTCTTCTCAACCATTTCTTAGCTTCAAACTCTCATATCTCGCGAACGGATTGGCCAAACCCAAAAATTCCTATTGCATTGGAAAGTAGAAACTCGCCCGATTACAATGGTATGTGTATTTTTACCCTAGGCCATTCTGGTTAAGCGTTTGAAGCAGCAGAATTGAGAAAAATTTTTTGCCTTCTCAACCATTTCTTGGCTTCAAACTCCCATATCTCGCGAACGGATTGACCTACTACCCAAAAATTCCTATTGCATCTGAAAGTAGAAACTCGCCCGATTACAACGGTATGTGTATTTATTCCCTAGGCCATTCTGGTTAAGCGTTTGGAGCAGCAGAATTGCGAAAAATTTGTTGCCTTCCCAAACATTTCTTGGCTTCAAACTCCCATATCTCGCGAACGGATTGACCTAACCAAGAAATTCCTATTGCATCTGAAAGTAGAAACGCGCCCGATTACAACGGTATGTGTATTTTTTCCCTAGGCCATTCTGGTTAAGCGTTTGGAGCAGCAGAATTGCGAAAAATTTGTTCTCTTCTCAACCATTTCTTAGCTTCAAACTCTCATATCTCGCGAACGGATTGGCCTAACCCAAAAATTCCTACTGCATTGGAAAGTAGAAACTCGCCCGATTACAACGGTATGTGTGTTTTTTCCCTAGGCCATTCTGGTTAAGCGTTTGAAGCAGCAGAATTGAGAAAAATTTTTTGCCTTCTCAACCATTTCTTGGCTTCAAACTCCCATATCTCTCGAAGGAATTGGCCTAACCCAAAAATTCCTATTGCATTTGAAAGTGGAATCTCGCCCGATTACAACGGTACGTGTATTTTTCCCCTAGGCCATTTTGGTTAAGCGATTGGGGCAGCAGAATTGCGAAAAATTTGTTGTATTGTCAACCATTTCTTAGCTTCAAAGTCCATATCTCGCGAACGGATTGACCTAACCCAAAAATTCCTATTGCATCTGACAGTAGAAACTCGCCCAATTACAACGGTATGTGTATTTTTTCCCTAGGCCATTCTGGTTAAGCGTTTGGAGCTGCAGAATTGCGAAAAATTTGTTGTCTTCTCAACCATTTCTAAGCTTCAAACTCCCATATCTCGCGAACGGATTGACCAAACCCAAACATTCCTGCTGCGTCTGAAAGTAGAAACTCGCCTGTTTAGAACGATATGCGTATTTTTTCCCTAGGCCATTCTGGTTAAGCGTTTGGAGCAGCAGAATTGCGAAAAATTTGTTCTCTTCTCAACCATTTCTTAGCTTCAAACTCTCATATCTCGCGAACGGATTGGCCAAACCCAAAAATTCCTATTGCATTGGAAATTAGAAACTCGCCCGATTACAATGGTATGTGTATTTTTACCCTAGGCCATTCTGGTTAAGCGTTTGAAGCAGCAGAATTGAGAAAAATTTTTTGCCTTCTCAACCATTTCTTGGCTTCAAACTCCCATATCTCGCGAACGGATTGACCTAACCCAAAAATTCCTATTGCATCTGAAAGTAGAAACTCGCCCGATTACAACGGTATGTGTATTTATTCCCTAGGCCTTTCTGGTTAAGCGTTTGGAGCAGCAGAATTGCGAAAAATTTGTTGCCTTCCCAAACATTTCTTGGCTTCAAACTCCCATATCTCGCGAACGGATTGACCTAACCAAGAAATTCCTATTGCATCTGAAAGTAGAAACTCGCCCGATTACGACGGTATGTGTATTTTTTCCCTAGCCCATTCTGGTTAAGCGTTTGGAGCAGCAGAATTGCGAAAAATTTGTTCTCTTCTCAACCATTTCTTAGCTTCAAACTCTCATATCTCGCGAAGCAATTGGCCTAACCCAAAAATTCCTATTGCATTTGAAAGTAGAATCTCGACCGATTACAACGGTACGTGTATTTTTCCCCTAGGCCATTTTGGTTAAGCGATTGGGGCAGCAGAATTGCGAAAAATTTGTTGTATTGTCAACCATTTCTTAGCTTCAAAGTCCATATCTCGCGAACGGATTGACCTAACCCAAAAATTCCTATTGCATCTGAAAGTAGAAACTCGCCCAATTACAACGGTATGTGTATTTTTTCCCTAGGCCATTCTGGTTAAGCGTTTGGAGCAGCAGAATTGCGAAAAATTTGTTGTCTTCTCAACCATTTCTAAGCTTCAAACTCCCATATCTCGCGAACGGATTGACCAAACCCACACATTCCTGCTGCGTCTGAAAGTAGAAACTCGCCCGTTTAGAACGGTATGCGTATTTTTTCCCTAGGCCATTCTGGTTAAGCGTTTGGAGCAGCAGAATTGCGAAAAATTTGTTCTCTTCTCAACCATTTCTTAGCTTCAAACTCTCATATCTCGCGAACGGATTGGCCAAACCCAAAAATTCCTATTGCATTGGAAAGTAGAAACTCGCCCGATTACAATGGTATGTGTATTTTTACCCTAGGCCATTCTGGTTAAGCGTTTGAAGCAGCAGAATTGAGAAAAATTTTTTGCCTTCTCAACCATTTCTTGGCTTCAAACTCCCATATCTCGCGAACGGATTGACCTAACCCAAAAATTCCTATTGTATCTGAAAGTAGAAACTCGCCCGATTACAACGGTATGTGTATTTATTCCCTAGGCCATTCTGGTTAAGCGTTTGGAGCAGCAGAATTGCGAAAAATTTGTTCTCTTCTCAACCATTTCTTAGCTTCAAACTCTCATATCTCGCGAAGGAATTGGCCTAACCCAAAAATTCCTATTGCATTTGAAAGTAGAATCTCGACCGATTACAACGGTACGTGTATTTTTCCCCTAGGCCATTTTGGTTAAGCGATTGGGGCAGCAGAATTGCGAAAAATTTGTTGTATTGTCAACCATTTCTTAGCTTCAAAGTCCATATCTCGCGAACGGATTGACCTAACCCAAAAATTCCTATTGCATCTGAAAGTAGAAACTCGCCCAATTACAACGGTATGTGTATTTTTTCCCTAGGCCATTCTGGTTAAGCGTTTGGAGCAGCAGAATTGCGAAAAATTTGTTGTCTTCTCAACCATTTCTAAGCTTCAAACTCCCATATCTCGCGAACGGATTGACCAAACCCACACATTCCTGCTGCGTCTGAAAGTAGAAACTCGCCCGTTTAGAACGGTATGCGTATTTTTTCCCTAGGCCATTCTGGTTAAGCGTTTGGAGCAGCAGAATTGCGAAAAATTTGTTCTCTTCTCAACCATTTCTTAGCTTCAAACTCTCATATCTCGCGAACGGATTGGCCAAACCCAAAAATTCCTATTGCATTGGAAAGTAGAAACTCGCCCGATTACAATGGTATGTGTATTTTTACCCTAGGCCATTCTGGTTAAGCGTTTGAAGCAGCAGAATTGAGAAAAATTTTTTGCCTTCTCAACCATTTCTTGGCTTCAAACTCCCATATCTCGCGAACGGATTGACCTAACCCAAAAATTCCTATTGCATCTGAAAGTAGAAACTCGCCCGATTACAACGGTATGTGTATTTATTCCCTAGGCCATTCTGGTTAAGCGTTTGGAGCAGCAGAATTGCGAAAAATTTGTTGCCTTTCCAAACATTTCTTGGCTTCAAACTCCCATATCTCGCGAACGGATTGACCTAACCAAGAAATTCCTATTGCATCTGAAAGTAGAAACTCGCCCGATTACAACGGTATGTGTATTTTTTCCCTAGGCCATTCTGGTTAAGCGTTAGGAGCAGCAGAATTGCGAAAAATTTGTTCTCTTCTCAACCATTTCTTAGCTTCAAACTCTCATATCTCGCGAACGGATTGTCCTAACCCAAAAATTCCTATTGCATTGGAAAGTAGAAACTCGCCCGATTACAACGGTATGTGTGTTTTTTCCCTAGGCCATTCTGGTTAAGCGTTTGAAGCAGCAGAATTGAGAAAAATTTTTTGCCTTCTCAACCATTTCTTGGCTTCAAACTCCCATATCTCGCGAAGGAATTGGCCTAACCCAAAAATTCCTATTGCATTTGAAAGTAGAATCTCGCCCGATTACAACGGTACGTGTATTTTTCCCCTAGGCCATTTTGGTTAAGCGATTGGGGCAGCAGAATTGCGAAAAATTTGTTGTATTGTCAACCATTTCTTAGCTTCAAAGTCCAAATCTCGCGAACGGATTGACCTAACCCAAAAATTCCTATTGCATCTGAAAGTAGAAACTCGCCCAATTACAACGGTATGTGTATTTTTTCCCTAGGCCATTCTGGTTAAGCGTTTGGAGCTGCAGAATTGCGAAAAATTTGTTGTCTTCTCAACCATTTCTAAGCTTCAAACTCCCATATCTCGCGAACGGATTGACCAAACCCAAACATTCCTGCTGCGTCTGAAAGTAGAAACTCGCCCGTTTAGAACGGTACGCGTATTTTTTCCCTAGGCCATTCTGGTTAAGCGTTTGGAGCAGCAGAATTGCGAAAAATTTGTTCTCTTCTCAACCATTTCTTAGCTTCAAACTCGCATATCTCGCGAACGGATTGGCCAAACCCAAAAATTTCTATTGCATTGGAAAGTAGAAACTCGCCCGATTACAATGGTATGTGTATTTTTACCCTAGGCCATTCTGGTTAAGCGTTTGAAGCAGCAGAATTGAGAAAAATTTTATGCCTTCTCAACCATTTCTTGGCTTCAAACTCCCATATCTCGCGAACGGATTGACCTAACCCAAAAATTCCTATTGCATCTGAAAGTAGAAACTCGCCCGATTACAACGGTATGTGTATTTATTCCCTAGGCCATTCTGGTTAAGCGTTTGGAGCAGCAGAATTGCGAAAAATTTGTTGCCTTCCCAAACATTTCTTGGCTTCAAACTCCCATATCTCGCGAACGGATTGACCCAACCAAGAAATTCCTATTGCATCTGAAAGTAGAAACTCGCCCGATTACAACGGTATGTGTATTTTTTCCCTAGGCCATTCTGGTTAAGCGTTTGGAGCAGCAGAATTGCGAAAAATTTGTTCTCTTCTCAACCATTTCTTAGCTTCAAACACTCATATCTCGCGAACGGATTGGCCTAACCCAAAAATTCCTATTGCATTGGAAAGTAGAAACTCGCCCGATTACAACGGTATGTGTGTTTTTTCCCTAGGCCATTCTGGTTAAGCGTTTGAAGCAGCAGAATTGAGAATAATTTTTTGCCTTCTCAACCATTTCTTGGCTTCAAACTCCCATACCTCGCGAAGGAATTGGCCTAACCCAAAAATTCCTATTGCATTTGAAAGTAGAATCTCGCCCGATTACAACGGTACGTGTATTTTTCCCCTAGGCCATTTTGGTTAAGCGATTGGGGCAGCAGAATTGCGAAAAATTTGTTGTATTGTCAACCATTTCTTAGCTTCAAAGTCCATATCTCGCGAACGGATTGACCTAACCCAAAAATTCCTATTGCATCTGAAAGTAGAAACTCGCCCAATTACAACGGTATGTGTATTTTTTCCCTAGGCCATTCTGGTTAAGCGTTTGAAGCAGCAGAATTGAGAAAAATTTTTCGCCTTCTCAACCATTTCTTGGCTTCAAACTCCCATATCTCGCGAACGGATTGACCTAACCCAAAAATTCCTATTGCATCTGAAAGTAGAAACTCGCCCGATTACAACGGTATGTGTATTTATTCCCTAGGCCATTCTGGTTAAGCGTTTGGAGCAGCAGAATTGCGAAAAATTTGTTGCCTTCCCAAACATTTCTTGGCTTCAAACTCCCATATCTCGCGAACGGATTGACCTAACCAAGAAATTCCTATTGCATCTGAAAGTAGAAACTCGCCCGATTACAACGGTATGTGTATTTTTTCCCTAGGCCATTCTGGTTAAGCGTTTGGAGCAGCAGAATTGCGAAAAATTTGTTCTCTTCTCAACCATTTCTTAGCTTCAAACTCTCATATCTCGCGAACGGATTGGCCTAACCCAAAAATTCCTATTGCATTGGAAAGTAGAAACTCGCCCGATTACAACGGTATGTGTGTTTTTTCCCTAGGCCATTCTGGTTAAGCGTTTGAAGCAGCAGAATTGAGAAAAATTTTTTGCCTTCTCAACCATTTCTTGGCTTCAAACTCCCATATCTCGCCAACGGATTGACCTAACCCAAAAATTCCTATTGTAACTGAAAGTAGAAACTCGCCCGATTACAACGGTTTGTGTATTTTTTCCCTTGCCCATTCTGGTTAAACGTTTGGAGCAGCAGAATTGCGAAAAATTTGTTGTCTTCTCAACCATTTCTTAGCTTCAAAGTTCCATATCTCGTGAACAGATTGACCTAACCCAAAAATTCCTATTGTAACTGAAAGTAGAAACTCGCCCGATTACAACGGTATGCGTATTTTTTCCCTAGGCCATTCTGGTTAAGCGTTTGGAGCAGCAGAATTGCGAAAAATTTGTTCTCTTCTGAAGCATTTCTTAGCTTCAAACTCCCATATCTCGCGAACGGAGTGACATAACACAAAAATTCCTAGTGCATTTGAAAGTAGAAACTCGCCCGATTACAACGGTACGTGCATTTTTCCCCTAGGCCATTCTGGTTAAGCGATTAGAGCAGCAGAAGTGCGAAAAATTTGTTGTCTTGTCAACCATTTCTTAGCTTCAAAGTCCCATACCTCGCGAACAGATTGACCTAACCCAAAAATTCCTATTGTAACTGAAAGTAGAAACTCGCCCGATTACAACGGTATGCGTATTTTTTCCCTAGGCCATTCTGGTTAAGCGTTTGGAGCAGCACAATTGCGAAAAATTTGTTCTCTTCTCAACCATTTCTTAGCTTCAAACTACCATATCTCGCGAACGGATTGACATAACACAAAAATTCCTAGGGCATTTGAAAGTAGAAACTCTCCCGATTACAACGGTACGTGTATTTTTCCCCTAGGCCATTCTGGTTAAGCGATTAGAGCAGCAGAAGTGCGAAAAATTTGTTGTCTTGTCAACCTTTTCTTAGCTTCAAAGTCCCATACCTCGCGAACAGATTGACCTAACCCAAAAATTCCTATTGTAACTGAAAGTAGAAACTCGCCCGATTACAACGGTATGCGTATTTTTTCCCTAGGCCATTCTGGTTAAGCGTTTGGAGCAGCAGAATTGCGAAAAATTTGTTCTCTTCTGAAGCATTTCTTAGCTTCAAACTCCCATATCTCGCGAACGGATTGACATAACACAAAAATTCCTAGTGCATTTGAAAGTAGAATCTCGCCCGATTACAACGGTACGTGTATGTTTCCCCTAGGCCATTCTGGTTAAGCGATTGGAGCAGCAGAAGTGCGAAAAATTTGTTGTCTTGTCAACCATTTCTTAGCTTCAAAGTCCCATACCTCGCGAACGGATTGACCTAACCGAAAAATTCCTATTGTAACTGAAAGTAGAAACTCGCCCGATTACAACGGTATGGGTATTTTTTCCCTAGGCCATTCTGGTTAAGCGTTTGGAGCAGCAGAATTGCGAAAAATTTGTTGCCTTCCCAAACATTTCTTGGCTTCAAACTCCCATATCTCGCGAACGGATTGACCTAACCAAGAAATTCCTATTGCATCTGAAAGTAGAAACTCGCCCGATTACAACGGTATGTGTATTTTTTCCCTAGGCCATTCTGGTTAAGCGTTAGGAGCAGCAGAATTGCGAAAAATTTGTTCTCTTCTCAACCATTTCTTAGCTTCAAACTCTCATATCTCGCGAACGGATTGGCCAAACCCAAAAATTCCTATTGCATTGGAAATCAGAAACTCGCCCGATTACAATGGTATGTGTATTTTTACCCTAGGCCATTCTGGTTAAGCGTTTGAAGCAGCAGAATTGAGAAAAATTTCTTGCCTTCTCAACCATTTCTTGGCTTCAAACTCCCATATCTCGCGAACGGATTGAACTAACCCAAAAATTCCTATTGCATCTGAAAGTAGAAACTCGCCCGTTTAGAACGGTATGCGTATTTTTTCCCTAGGCCATTCTGGTTAAGCGTTTGGAGCAGCAGAATTGCGAAAAATTTGTTCTCTTCTCAACCATTTCTTAGCTTCAAACTCTCATATCTCGCGAACGGATTGGCCAAACCCAAAAATTCCTATTGCATTGGAAAGTAGAAACTCGCCCGATTACAATGGTATGTGCATTTTTACCCTAGGCCATTCTGGTTAAGCGTTTGGAGCAGCAGAATTGCGAAAAATTTGTTGCCTTCCCAAACATTTCTTGGCTTCAAACTCCCATATCTCGCGAACGGATTGACCTAACCAAGAAATTCCTATTGCATCTGAAAGTAGAAACTCGCCCGATTACAACGGTATGTGTATTTTTTCCCTAGGCCATTCTGGTTAAGCGTTAGGAGCAGCAGAATTGCGAAAAATTTGTTCTCTTCTCAACCATTTCTTAGCTTCAAACTCTCATATCTCGCGAACGGATTGGCCTAACCCAAAAATTCCTATTGCATTGGAAAGTAGAAACTCGCCCGATTACAACGGTATGTGTGTTTTTTCCCTAGGCCATTCTGGTTAAGCGTTTGAAGTAGCAGAATTGAGAAAAATTTTTTGCCTTCTCAACCATTTCTTGGCTTCAAACTCCCATATCTCGCGAAGGAATTGGCCTAACCCAAAAATTCCTATTGCATTTGAAAGTAGAATCTCGCCCGATTACAACGGTACGTGTATTTTTCCCCTAGGCCATTTTGGTTAAGCGATTGGGGCAGCAGAATTGCGAAAAATTTGTTGTATTGTCAACCATTTCTTAGCTTCAAACTCTCATATCTCGCGAACGGATTGACCTAACCCAAAAATTCCTATTGCATCTGAAAGTAGAAACTCGCCCAATTACAACGGTATGTGTATTTTTTCCCTAGGCCATTCTGGTTAAGCGTTTGGAGCTGCAGAATTGCGAAAAATTTGTTGTCTTCTCAACCATTTCTAAGCTTCAAACTCCCATATCTCGCGAACGGATTGACCAAACCCAAACATTCCTGCTGCGTCTGAAAGTAGAAACTCGCCCGTTTAGAACGGTATGCGTATTTTTTCCCTAGGCCATTCTGGTTAAGCGTTTGGAGCAGCAGAATTGCGAAAAATTTGTTCTCTTCTCAACCATTTCTTAGCTTCAAACTCTCATATCTCGCGAACGGATTGGCCAAACCCAAAAATTCCTATTGCATTGGAAAGTAGAAACTCGCCCGATTACAATGGTATGTGCATTTTTACCCTAGGCCATTCTGGTTAAGCGTTTGGAGCAGCAGAATTGCGAAAAATTTGTTGCCTTCCCAAACATTTCTTGGCTTCAAACTCCCATATCTCGCGAACGGATTGACCTAACCAAGAAATTCCTATTGCATCTGAAAGTAGAAACTCGCCCGATTACAACGGTATGTGTATTTTTTCCCTAGGCCATTCTGGTTAAGCGTTAGGAGCAGCAGAATTGCGAAAAATTTGTTCTCTTCTCAACCATTTCTTAGCTTCAAACTCTCATATCTCGCGAACGGATTGGCCTAACCCAAAAATTCCTATTGCATTGGAAAGTAGAAACTCGCCCGATTACAACGGTATGTGTGTTTTTTCCCTAGGCCATTCTGGTTAAGCGTTTGAAGTAGCAGAATTGAGAAAAATTTTTTGCCTTCTCAACCATTTCTTGGCTTCAAACACCCATATCTCGCGAAGGAATTGGCCTAACCCAAAAATTCCTATTGCATTTGAAAGTAGAATCTCGCCCGATTACAACGGTACGTGTATTTTTCCCCTAGGCCATTTTGGTTAAGCGATTGGGGCAGCAGAATTGCGAAAAATTTGTTGTATTGTCAACCATTTCTTAGCTTCAAACTCTCATATCTCGCGAACGGATTGACCTAACCCAAAAATTCCTATTGCATCTGAAAGTAGAAACTCGCCCAATTACAACGGTATGTGTATTTTTTCCCTAGGCCATTCTGGTTAAGCGTTTGGAGCTGCAGAATTGCGAAAAATTTGTTGTCTTCTCAACCATTTCTAAGCTTCAAACTCCCATATCTCGCGAACGGATTGATCAAACCCAAACATTCCTGCTGCGTCTGAAAGTAGAAACTCGCCCGTTTAGAATGGTATGCGTATTTTTTCCCTAGGCCATTCTGGTTAAGCGTTTGGAGCAGCAGAATTGCGAAAAATTTGTTCTCTTCTCAACCATTTCTTAGCTTCAAACTCTCATATCTCGCGAACGGATTGACCTAACCCAAAAATTCCTATTGTAACTGAAAGTAGAAACTCGCCCGATTACAACGGTATGCGTATTTTTTCCCTAGGCCATTCTGGTTAAGCGTTTGGAGCAGCAGAATTGCGAAAAATTTGTTCTCTTCCCAACCATTTCTTAGCTTCAAACTCTCATATCTCGCGAACGGATTGGCCTAACCCAAAAATTCCTATTGCATTTGAAAGTAGAATCTCGTCCGATTACAAAGGTACGTGTATTGTACCCCTAGGCCATTCTGGTTAAGCGTTTGGAGCAGCAGAATTGCGAAAAATTTGTTCTCTTCCCAACCATTTCTTAGCTTCAAACTATCATATCTCGCGAACGGATTGGCCTAACCCAAACATTCCTACTGCATTTGAAAGTAGAAACTCGCCCGATTACAACGGTACGTGTATTGTACCCCTAGGCCATTCTGGTTAAGCGATTGAAGCAGCAGAATTGCGAAACATTTGTTGTCTTGTCAACCATTTCTTAGATTCAAAGTCCCATATCTCGCGAACGGATTGACCTAACCCAAAAATTCCTATTGTAGCTGAAAGTAGAAACTCGCCCGGTTACAATGGTATGCGTATTTTTTCCCTAGGCCATTCTGGTTAAGCGTTTGGAGCAGCAGAATTGCGAAAAATTTGTTCTCTTCTCAACCATTTCTTAGCTTCAAACTCTCATATCTCGCGAAGGGATTGGCCTAACCCAAAAATTCCTATTGCATTTGAAAGTAGAAACTCGCCCGATTACAACGGTACGTGTATTTTTCCCCTAGGCCATTCTGGTTAAGCGATTGGGGCAGCAGAATTGCGAAAAGATTGTTGTATTGTCAACCATTTCTTAGCTTCAAAGTCCATATCTCGCGAACGTATTGACCTAACACAAAAATTCCTATTGCATCTGAAAGTAGAAACTCGCCCAATTACAACGGTATGTGTATTTTTTCCCTAGGCCATTCTTGTTAAGCGTTTGGAGCAGCCGAATTGCGAAAAATTTGTTGTCTTCTCAACCATTTCTAAGTTTCAAACTCCCATATCTCGCGAACGGATTGACCAAACCCAAACATTCCTGCTGCGTCTGAAAGTAGAAACTCGCCCGTTTACAACGGTATGCGTATTTTTTCCCTGGGCCATTCTGGTTAAGCGTTTGGAGCAGCAGAATTGCGAAAAATTTGTTCTCTTCTCAAGCATTTCTTAGCTTCAAACTCCCATATCTCGCGAACGGATTGACATAACACAAAAATTCCTATTGCATTTGAGAGTAGAACCTCGCCCGATTACAACGATACGTGTATTTTTCCCCTAGGCCATTCTGGTTAAGCGATTGGAGCAGCAGAATTGCGAAAGATTTGTTGTCTTGTCAACCATTTCTTAGCTTCAAAGTCCCATATCTCGCAAACTGATTGACCTAACCCAAAATTTCCTATTGTAACTGAAAGTAGAAACTCGCCCGATTACAACAGTTTGCGTATTTTTTCCCTAGGGCTTTCTGGTTAAGCGTTTGGAGCAGCAGAATTGCGAAAAATTTGTTGTCTTCTCAACCATTTCTTAGCTTCAAAGTCCCATATCTCGCGAACGGATTGACCTAACCCAAAAGTTCCTATTGTAACTGAAAGTAGAAACTCGCGCGATTACAACAGTATGCGTGTTTTTTCCCTAGGCCATTCTGGTTAAGCGTTTGGAGCAGCAGAATTGCGAAAAATTTGTTGTCTTCTCAACCATTTCTTAGATTCAAAGTCCCATATCTCGCGAACGGATTGACCAAACCCAACAATTCCTGCTGCGTCTGAAAGTAGAAACTCGCCCGATTACAACGGTATGCCTATTTTTTCCCTAGGCCATTCTGGTTAAGCGTTTGGAGCAGCAGAATTGCGAAAAATTTGTTCTCTTCTCAACCATTTCTTAGCTTCAAACTCTTATATCTCGCGAACGGATTGGCCTAACCCAAAAATTGCTATTGCATTTGAAAGTAGAAACTCGCCCGATTACAAAGGTACGTGTATTTTTCCCCTAGGCCATTCTGGTTAAGCGATTGGAGCTGCAGAATTGCGAAAAATTTGTTGTCTTGTCAACCATTTCTTAGCTTCAAAGTTCCATATCTCGCGAACGGATTGAGCTAACCCAAAAATTCCTATTGCACCTGAAAGCAGAAACTCGCCCGATTACAACGGTATGTGTATTTTTTCCCTAGGCCATTCTGGTTAAGCGTTTGGAGCAGCAGAAGTGCGAAAAATTTTTTGCCTTCTCAACCATTTCTCGGCTTCAAACTCCCTTATCTCCCGAACGGATTGACCTAACCCAAAATTCCTATTGCATCTGAAAGTAGAAACTCGCCCGATTACAACGGTATGTGTATTTTTTCCCTAGGCCATTCTGGTTAAGCGTTTGGAGCAGCAGAATTGCGAAAAATTTTTTGCCTTCCCAAACATTTCTTGGCTTCAAACTCCCATATCTCGCGAACGGTTTGTACTAACCAAGAAATTCCTATTGCATCTGAAGGTAGAAACTCGCCCGAATACAACGGTATGTGTATTTTGTCCCTAGACCGTTCTGGTTAAGCGTTTGGAGCAGCAGAATTGCGAAAAATTTTTTGCCTCCTCAACCATTTCTTGGCTTCAAACTCCCATATCTCGCGCACGGATTGACCTAACCCAAAAATTCCTGTTGCGTCTGAAAGTAGAAACTCTCCCGATTACAACGCTATGTGTATTTTTTCCCTAGGCCACTCTGGTTAAGCGTTTGGAGAAGCCGAAGTGCGAAAAATTTGTTGTCTTCTCAACCATTTCTAAGCTTCAAACTCCCATATCTCGCGAACGGATTGACCAAACCCAAACATACCTGCTGCGTCTGAAAGTAGAAACTTGCCCGATTACAACGGTATGCGTATTTTTTCCCTAGGCCATTCTGGTTAAGCGTTTGGAGCAGTAGAATTGCGAAAAATTTGTTCTCTTCTGAAGCATTTCTTAGCTTCAAACTCCCATATCTCGCGAACGGATTGACATAACACAAAAATTCCTAGTGCATTTGAAAGTAGAAACTCGCCCGATTACAACGGTATGCGTATTTTTTCCCTAGCCCATTCTGGTTAAGCGTTTGGAGCAGTAGAATTGCGAAAAATTTTTTGCCTTCTCAACCATTTCTTGACTTGAAACTCCCATATCTCCCGAACGGATTGACCTAACCCAAAAATTCCTATTGTAACTGAACGTAGAAACTCGCCCGATTACAACGGTTTGTGTATTTTTTCCCTTGCCCATTCTGGTTAAACGTTTGGAGCAGCAGAATTGCGAAAAATTTGTTGTGTTCTCAACCATTTCTTAGCTTCAAAGTCCCATATCTCGCGTACGGATTCACCAAACCCAATAATTCCTGTTGCGTCTGAAAGTAGAAACTGGCCCGATTACAACGGTATGCGTATTTTTTCCCTAGGCCATTCTGGTTAAGCGTTTGGACCAGCAGAATTGCGAAAAATTTGTTCTCTTCTCAACCATTTCTTAGCTTGAAAGTCCCATATCTCGCGAACGGATTGACAAAACCCAAAAATTCCTGCTGCGTCTGAAAGTAGAAACTCGCCCGATTACAACGGAATCCGTATTTTTTCCCTAGTCCATTCTGGTTAAGCGTTTGGAGCACCAGAATTGCGAAAAATTTGTTCTCTTCTCAACCATTTCTTAGCTTCAAAGTCCCATATCTCGCGAACGGATTGACCTAACCCAAAAGTTCCTAGTGCATTTGAAAGTAGAAACTCGCCCGATTACAACGGTGCGTGTATTTTTCCCCTAGGCCATTCTGGTTAAGCGATTGGAGCAGCAGAATTGCGAAAAATTTGTTGTCTTGTCAACCATTTCTTAGCTTCAAAGTCCCATATCTCGCGAAATGATTGACCTAACCCAAAATTTCCTATTGTAACTGAAAGTAGAAACTCGCCCGATTACAACAGTATTCGTATTTTTTCCCTAGGGCTTTCTGGTTAAGCGTTTGGAGCAGCAGAATTGCGAAAAATTTGTTGTCTTCTCAACCATTTCTTAGCTTCAAAGTCCCATATCTCGCGAACGGATTGACCTAACCCAAAAGTTCCTATTGTAACTGAAAGTAGAAACTCGCCCGATTACAACGGAATCCGTATTTTTTCCCTAGGCCATTCTTGTTAAGCGTTTGGAGCAGCCGAATTGCGAAAAATTTGTTGTCTTCTCAACCATTTCTAAGTTTCAAACTCCCATATCTCGCGAACGGATTGACCAAACCCAAACATTCCTGCTGCGTCTGAAAGTAGAAACTCGCCCGTTTACAACGGTATGCGTATTTTTTCCCTGGGCCATTCTGGTTAAGCGTTTGGAGCAGCAGAATTGCGAAAAATTTGTTCTCTTCTCAAGCATTTCTTAGCTTCAAACTCCCATATCTCGCGAACGGATTGACATAACACAAAAATTCCTATTGCATTTGAGAGTAGAAACTCGCCCGATTACAACGATACGTGTATTTTTCCCCTAGGCCATTCTGGTTAAGCGATTGGAGCAGCAGAATTGCGAAAGATTTGTTGTCTTGTCAACCATTTCTTAGCTTCAAAGTCCCATATCTCGCAAACTGATTGACCTAACCCAAAATTTCCTATTGTAACTGAAAGTAGAAACTCGCCCGATTACAACAGTTTGCGTATTTTTTCCCTAGGGCTTTCTGGTTAAGCGTTTGGAGCAGCAGAATTGCGAAAAATTTGTTGTCTTCTCAACCATTTCTTAGCTTCAAAGTCCCATATCTCGCGAACGGATTGACCTAACCCAAAAGTTCCTATTGTAACTGAAAGTAGAAACTCGCGCGATTACAACAGTATGCGTGTTTTTTCCCTAGGCCATTCTGGTTAAGCGTTTGGAGCAGCAGAATTGCGAAAAATTTGTTGTCTTCTCAACCATTTCTTAGATTCAAAGTCCCATATCTCGCGAACGGATTGACCAAACCCAACAATTCCTGCTGCGTCTGAAAGTAGAAACTCGCCCGATTACAACGGTATGCCTATTTTTTCCCTAGGCCATTCTGGTTAAGCGTTTGGAGCAGCAGAATTGCGAAAAATTTGTTCTCTTCTCAACCATTTCTTAGCTTCAAACTCTTATATCTCGCGAACGGATTGGCCTAACCCAAAAATTGCTATTGCATTTGAAAGTAGAAACTCGCCCGATTACAAAGGTACGTGTATTTTTCCCCTAGGCCATTCTGGTTAAGCGATTGGAGCTGCAGAATTGCGAAAAATTTGTTGTCTTGTCAACCATTTCTTAGCTTCAAAGTTCCATATCTCGCGAACGGATTGAGCTAACCCAAAAATTCCTATTGCACCTGAAAGCAGAAACTCGCCCGATTACAACGGTATGTGTATTTTTTCCCTAGGCCATTCTGGTTAAGCGTTTGGAGCAGCAGAAGTGCGAAAAATTTTTTGCCTTCTCAACCATTTCTCGGCTTCAAACTCCCTTATCTCCCGAACGGATTGACCTAACCCAAAATTCCTATTGCATCTGAAAGTAGAAACTCGCCCGATTACAACGGTATGTGTATTTTTTCCCTAGGCCATTCTGGTTAAGCGTTTGGAGCAGCAGAATTGCGAAAAATTTTTTGCCTTCCCAAACATTTCTTGGCTTCAAACTCCCATATCTCGCGAACGGTTTGTACTAACCAAGAAATTCCTATTGCATCTGAAGGTAGAAACTCGCCCGAATACAACGGTATGTGTATTTTGTCCCTAGACCGTTCTGGTTAAGCGTTTGGAGCAGCAGAATTGCGAAAAATTTTTTGCCTCCTCAACCATTTCTTGGCTTCAAACTCCCATATCTCGCGCACGGATTGACCTAACCCAAAAATTCCTGTTGCGTCTGAAAGTAGAAACTCTCCCGATTACAACGCTATGTGTATTTTTTCCCTAGGCCACTCTGGTTAAGCGTTTGGAGAAGCCGAAGTGCGAAAAATTTGTTGTCTTCTCAACCATTTCTAAGCTTCAAACTCCCATATCTCGCGAACGGATTGACCAAACCCAAACATACCTGCTGCGTCTGAAAGTAGAAACTTGCCCGATTACAACGGTATGCGTATTTTTTCCCTAGGCCATTCTGGTTAAGCGTTTGGAGCAGTAGAATTGCGAAAAATTTGTTCTCTTCTGAAGCATTTCTTAGCTTCAAACTCCCATATCTCGCGAACGGATTGACATAACACAAAAATTCCTAGTGCATTTGAAAGTAGAAACTCGCCCGATTACAACGGTATGCGTATTTTTTCCCTAGCCCATTCTGGTTAAGCGTTTGGAGCAGTAGAATTGCGAAAAATTTTTTGCCTTCTCAACCATTTCTTGACTTGAAACTCCCATATCTCCCGAACGGATTGACCTAACCCAAAAATTCCTATTGTAACTGAACGTAGAAACTCGCCCGATTACAACGGTTTGTGTATTTTTTCCCTTGCCCATTCTGGTTAAACGTTTGGAGCAGCAGAATTGCGAAAAATTTGTTGTGTTCTCAACCATTTCTTAGCTTCAAAGTCCCATATCTCGCGTACGGATTCACCAAACCCAATAATTCCTGTTGCGTCTGAAAGTAGAAACTGGCCCGATTACAACGGTATGCGTATTTTTTCCCTAGGCCATTCTGGTTAAGCGTTTGGACCAGCAGAATTGCGAAAAATTTGTTCTCTTCTCAACCATTTCTTAGCTTGAAAGTCCCATATCTCGCGAACGGATTGACAAAACCCAAAAATTCCTGCTGCGTCTGAAAGTAGAAACTCGCCCGATTACAACGGAATCCGTATTTTTTCCCTAGTCCATTCTGGTTAAGCGTTTGGAGCACCAGAATTGCGAAAAATTTGTTCTCTTCTCAACCATTTCTTAGCTTCAAAGTCCCATATCTCGCGAACGGATTGACCTAACCCAAAAGTTCCTAGTGCATTTGAAAGTAGAAACTCGCCCGATTACAACGGTGCGTGTATTTTTCCCCTAGGCCATTCTGGTTAAGCGATTGGAGCAGCAGAATTGCGAAAAATTTGTTGTCTTGTCAACCATTTCTTAGCTTCAAAGTCCCATATCTCGCGAAATGATTGACCTAACCCAAAATTTCCTATTGTAACTGAAAGTAGAAACTCGCCCGATTACAACAGTATTCGTATTTTTTCCCTAGGGCTTTCTGGTTAAGCGTTTGGAGCAGCAGAATTGCGAAAAATTTGTTGTCTTCTCAACCATTTCTTAGCTTCAAAGTCCCATATCTCGCGAACGGATTGACCTAACCCAAAAGTTCCTATTGTAACTGAAAGTAGAAACTCGCCCGATTACAACAGTATGCGTGTTTTTTCCCTAGGCCATTCTGGTTAAGCGTTTGGAGCAGCAGAATTGCGAAAAATTTGTTGTCTTCTCAACCATTTCTTAGATTCAAAGTCCCATATCTCGCGAACGGATTGACCAAACCCAACAATTCCTGCTGCGTCTGAAAGTAGAAACTCGCCCGATTACAACGGTATGCATATTTTTTCCCTAGGCCATTCTGGTTAAGCGTTTGGAGCAGCAGAATTGCGAAAAATTTGTTCTCTTCTCAACCATTTCTTAGCTTCAAACTCTTATATCTCGCGAACGGATTGGCCTAACCCAAAAATTGCTATTGTATTTGAAAGTAGAAACTCGCCCGATTACAACGGTATGCGTATTTTTTCCCTAGGCCATTCTGGTTAAGCGTTTGGAGCAGCAGAATTGCGAAAAATTTTTTGCCTTCTCAACCATTTCTTGGCTTGAAACTCCCATATCTCCCGAACGGATTGACCTAACCCAAAAATTCCTATTGTAACTGAACGTAGAAACTCGCCCGATTACAACGGTTTGTGTATTTTTTCCCTAGGCCATTCTGGTTAAGCGTTTGGAGCAGCAGAATTGCGAAAAATTTGTTCTCTTCTCAACCATTTCTAAGCTTCAAACTCCCATATCTCGCGAACGGATTGACCAAACCCAAACATACCTGCTGCGTCTGAAAGTAGAAACTTGCCCGATTTTAACGGTATGCGTATTTTTTCCCTAGGCCATTCTGGTTAAGCGTTTGGAGCAGCAGAATTGCGAAAAATTTGTTCTCTTCTCAAGCATTTCTTAGCTTCAAACTCCCATATCTCGAGAACGGATTGACATAACACAAAAATTCCCATTGCATTTGAAAGTAGAAACTCGCCCGATTACAACGGTACGTGTATTTTCCCCTAGGCCATTCTGGTTAAGCGATTGGAGCAGCAGAAGTGCGAAAAATTTGTTGTCTTGTCAACCATTTCTTATCCTCAAAGTCCCATATCTCGCGAACGGATTGACCTAACCCAAAAATTCCTATTGTAACTGAAAGTAGAAACTCGCCCGATTACAACGGTATGCGTATTTTTTCCCTAGGCCATTCTGGTCAAGCGTTTGGAGCAGCAGAATTGCGAAAAATTTGTTGTCTTCTCAACCATTTCTTAGATTCAAAGTCCCATATCTCGCGAACGGATTGACCAAACCCAACAATTCCTGCTGCGTCTGAAAGTAGAAACTCGCCCGATTACAACGGTATGCATATTTTTTCCCTAGGCCATTCTGGTTAAGCGTTTGGAGCAGCAGAATTGCGAAAAATTTGTTCTCTTCTCAACCATTTCTTAGCTTCAAACTCTTATATCTCGCGAACGGATTGGCCTAACCCAAAAATTGCTATTGTATTTGAAAGTAGAAACTCGCCCGATTACAACGGTATGCGTATTTTTTCCCTAGGCCATTCTGGTTAAGCGTTTGGAGCAGCAGAATTGCGAAAAATTTTTTGCCTTCTCAACCATTTCTTGGCTTGAAACTCCCATATCTCCCGAACGGATTGACCTAACCCAAAAATTCCTATTGTAACTGAACGTAGAAACTCGCCCGATTACAACGGTTTGTGTATTTTTTCCCTAGGCCATTCTGGTTAAGCGTTTGGAGCAGCAGAATTGCGAAAAATTTGTTCTCTTCTCAACCATTTCTAAGCTTCAAACTCCCATATCTCGCGAACGGATTGACCAAACCCAAACATACCTGCTGCGTCTGAAAGTAGAAACTTGCCCGATTTTAACGGTATGCGTATTTTTTTCCCTAGGCCATTCTGGTTAAGCGTTTGGAGCAGCAGAATTGCGAAAAATTTGTTCTCTTCTCAAGCATTTCTTAGCTTCAAACTCCCATATCTCGAGAACGGATTGACATAACACAAAAATTCCCATTGCATCTGAAAGTAGAAACTCGCCCGATTACAACGGTACGTGTATTTTCCCCTAGGCCATTCTGGTTAAGCGATTGGAGCAGCAGAAGTGCGAAAAATTTGTTGTCTTGTCAACCATTTCTTATCCTCAAAGTCCCATATCTCGCGAACGGATTGACCTAACCCAAAAATTCCTATTGTAACTGAAAGTAGAAACTCGCCCGATTACAACGGTATGCGTATTTTTTCCCTAGGCCATTCTGGTTAAGCGTTTGGAGCAGCAGAATTGCGAAAAATTTGTTGTCTTCTCAACCATTTCTTAGCTTCAAAGTCCCATATCTCGCGAACGGATTGACCAAACCCAAAAATTCCTGCTGCGTCTGAATGTAGAAACTCGCCCGATTACAACGGTATGCATATTTTTTCCCTAGGCCATTCTGGTTAAGCGTTTGGAGCAGCAGAATTGCGAAAAATTTGTTCTCTTCTCAACCATTTCTTAGCTTCAAATTCTCATATCTCGCGACCGGATCGGCCTAACCCAAAAATTCCTATTGCATTTGAAAGCAGAAACTCGCCCGATTACAACGGTACGTGTATTTTTTCCCTAGGCCATTCTGGTTAAGCGTTTGGAGAAGCAGAATTGCGAAAAATTTGTTCTCTTCTCAACCATTTCCTAGCTTCAAACTCCCATATCTCGCGAACGGATTGACCTAACCCAAAAATTCCTATTGCATCTGAAAGTAGAAACTCGCCCGATTACAACGGTACGTGTATTTTTTCCCTAGGCCATACTGGTTAAGCGTTTGGAGCAGCAGAAGTGCGAAAAATTCGTTGTCTTCTCAACCATTTCTTAGCTTCAAACTCCCATATCTCGCGAACGGATTGACCTAACCCAAAAATTCCTATTGTAACTGAAAGTAGAAACTCGCCCGATTACAACGGTACGTGTATTTTTTCCCTAGGCCATTCTGGTTAAGCGTTTGGAGCAGCAGAATTGCGAAAAATTTGTTCTCTTCTCAACCATTTCTTAGCTTCAAACTCTCATATCTCGCGACCGGATCGGCCTAACCCAAAAATTCCTATTGCATTTGAAAGCAGAAACTCGCCCGATTACAACGGTACCTGTATTTTTCCCCTAGGCCATTCTGGTTAAGCGATTGGAGTAGCAGAATTGCGAAAAATTTGTTGTCTTGTCAACCATTTCTTTGCTTCAAAGTCCCATATCTCGGGAACGGATTGACCTAACCCAAAAATTCCTATTGTAACTGAAAGTAGAAACTCGCCCGATTACAACGGTATGTGTGTTTTTTCCCTGGGCCATTCTGGTTAAGCGTTTGGAGCAGCAGAAGTGCGAAAAATTTGTTGTCTTCGCAACCATTTCTTAGCCTCAAGCTACCATATCTCGCGAACGGATTGACCTAGCCCAAAAATTCCTGTTGCATCTGAAAGTAGAAACTCGCCCGATTACAACGGTATGTGTATTTTTTCCCTAGGCCATTCTGGTTAAGCGTTTGGAGCAGCAGAATTGCGAAAAATTTTTTGCCTTCTCAACCATTTCCTAGCTTCAAACTCCCATATCTCGCGAACGGATTGACCTAACCCAAAAATTCCTATTGCATCTGAAAGTAGAAACTCGCCCGATTACAACGGTACGTGTATTTTTCCCCTGGGTCATTCTGGTTAAGCGATTGGAGCAGCAGAAGTGCGAAAAATTTGTTGTCTTGTCAACCATTTCTTAGCTTCAAAGTCCCATATCTCGCGAACGGATTGACCTAACCCAAAAATTCCTATTGTAACTGAAAGTAGAAACTCGCCCGATTACAACGGTACGTGTATTTTTTCCCTAGGTCATACTGGTTAAGCGTTTGGAGCATCAGAATTGCGAAAAATTTTTTGCCTCCTCAACCATTTCTTGGCTTCAAACTCCCATATCTCGTGAACGGATTGACCTAACCCAAAAATTCCTATTGCATTTGAAAGTAGAAACTCGCCCGATTACAACGGTACGTGTATTTTTCCCCTGGGTCATTCTGGTTAAGCGATTGGAGCAGCAGAAGTGCGAAAAATTTGTTGTCTTGTCAACCATTTCTTAGCTTCAAAGTCCCATATCTCGCGAACGGATTGAACTAACCCAAAAATTCCTATTGTAACAGAAAGTAGAAACTCGCCCGATTACAACGGTATGCGTATTTTTTCCCTAGGCCATTCTGGTTAAGCGATTGGAGCAGCAGAATTGCGAAAAATTTGTTGTCTTGTCAACCATTTCTTAGCTTCAAAGTCCCATATCTCGCGAACGGATTGACCTAACCGAAAAATTCCTATTGTAACTGAAAGTAGAAACTCGCCCGATTACAACGGTATGCGTATTTTCTCCCTAGGCCATTCTGGTTAAGCGTTTGGAGCAGCAGAATTGCGAAAAATTTGTTGTCTTCTCAACCATTTCTTAGCTTCAAAGTCCCATATCTCGCGAACGGATTGACCAAACCCAAAAATTCCTGCTGCGTCTGAAAGTAGAAACTCGCCCGATTACAACGGTATGCTTATTTTTTCCCTAGGCCATACTGGTTAAGCGTTTGGAGCAGCAGAAGTGCGAAAAATTTGTTGTCTTCTCAACCATTTCTTAGCTTCAAACTCCCATATCTCGCGAACGGAGTGACCTAACCCAAAAATTCCTATTGCATCTGAAAGTAGAAACTCGCCCGATTGCAACGGTATGTGTATTTTTTCCCTAGGCCATTCTGGTTAAGCGTTTGGAGCAGCAGAATTGCGAAAAATTTGTTCTCTTCTCAAGCATTTCTTAGCTTCAAACTCCCATATCTCGCGAACGGATTGACCTAACCCAAAAATTCCTATTGCATTTGAAAGTAGAAACTCGCCCGATTACAACGGTACGTGTATTTTTTCCCTAGGCCATACTGGTTAAGCGTTTGGAGCAGCAGAATTGCGAAAAATTTGTTCTCTTCTCAAGCATTTCTTAGCCTCAAGCTACCATATCTCGCGAACGGATTGACCTAGCCCAAAAATTCCTGTTGCATCTGAAAGTAGAAACTCGCCCGATTACAACGGTATGTGTATTTTTTCCCTAGGCCATTCTGGTTAAGCGTTTGGAGCAGCAGAAGTGCGAAAAATTTGTTGTCTTGTTAACCATTTCTTAGCTTCAAAGTCCCATATCTCGCGAACGGATTGACCTAACCCAAAAATTCCTATTGTAACTGAAAGTAGAAACTCGCCCGATTACAACGGTACGTGTATTTTTTCCCTAGGTCATACTGGTTAAGCGTTTGGAGCATCAGAATTGCGAAAAATTTTTTGCCTCCTCAACCATTTCTTGGCTTCAAACTCCCATATCTCGCGAACGGATTGACCTAACCCAAAAATTCCTGTTGCGTCTGAAAGTAGAAACTCTCCCGATTACAACGCTGTGTGTATTTTTTCCCTACGCCATTCTGATTAAGCGTTCGGAGCAGCAGAAGTGCGAAAAATTTGTTGTCTTCTCAACCATTTCTAAGTTCAAACTCCCATATCTCGCGAACGGATTGACCAAACCCAAACATTCCTGCTGCGTCTGAAAGTAGAAACTCGCCCGATTACAACGGTAGGCGTATTTTTTTCCTAGGCCATTCTGGTTAAGCGTTTGGAGCAGCAGAATTGCGAAAAATTTGTTCTCTTCTCAAGCATTTCTTAGCTTCAAACTCCCATATCTCGCGAACGGATTGACATAACACAAAAATTCCTATTGCCTTTGAAAGTAGAAACTCGCCCGATTACAACGGTACGTGTATTTTTCCCCAAGGCCATTCTGGTAAAGCGATTGGAGCAGCAGAATTGCGAAAAATTTGTTGTCTTGTCAACCATTTCTTAGCTTCAAAGTCCCATATCTCGCGAACGGATTGAACTAACCCAAAAATTCCTATTGTAACTGAAAGTAGAAACTCGCCCGATTACAACGGTACGTGTATTTTTTCCCTAGGCCATACTGGTTAAGCGTTTGGAGCATCAGAATTGCGAAAAATTTTTTGCCTCCTCAACCATTTCTTGGCTTCAAACTCCCATATCTCGCGAACGGATTGACCTAACCCAAAAATTCCTATTGCATTTGAAAGTAGAAACTCGCCCGATTACAACGGTACGTGTATTTTTCCCCTGGGTCATTCTGGTTAAGCGATTGGAGCAGCAGAAGTGCGAAAAATTTGTTGTCTTGTCAACCATTTCTTAGCTTCAAAGTCCCATATCTCGCGAACGGATTGACCTAACCGAAAAATTCCTATTGTAACTGAAAGTAGAAACTCGCCCGATTACAACGGTATGCGTATTTTTTCCCTAGGCCATTCTGGTTAAGCGTTTGGAGCAGCAGAATTGCGAAAAATTTGTTCTCTTCTCAAGCATTTCTTAGCTTCAAACTCCCATATCTCGCGAACGGATTGACCTAACCCAAAAATTCCTATTGTAACTGAAAGTAGAAACTCGCCCGATTACAACGGTACGTGTATTTTTTCCCTAGGCCATACTGGTTAAGCGTTTGGAGCATCAGAATTGCGAAAAATTTTTTGCCTCCTCAACCATTTCTTGGCTTCAAACTCCCATATCTCGCGAACGGATTGACCTAACCCAAAAATCCCTATTGCATTTGAAAGTAGAAACTCGCCCGATTACAACGGTACGTGTATTTTTCCCCTGGGTCATTCTGGTTAAGCGATTGGAGCAGCAGAAGTGCGAAAAATTTGTTGTCTTGTCAACCATTTCTTAGCTTCAAAGTCCCATATCTCGCGAACGGATTGACCTAACCGAAAAATTCCTATTGTAACTGAAAGTAGAAACTCGCCCGATTACAACGGTATGCGTATTTTCTCCCTAGGCCATTCTGGTTAAGCGTTTGGAGCAGCAGAATTGCGAAAAATTTGTTGTCTTCTCAACCATTTCTTAGCTTCAAAGTCCCATATCTCGCGAACGGAGTGACCTAACCCAAAAATTCCTATTGCATCTGAAAGTAGAAACTCGTCCGATTACAACGGTATGTGTATTTTTTCCCTAGGCCATTCTGGTTAAGCGTTTGGAGCAGCAGAATTGCGAAAAATTTGTTCTCTTCTCAAGCATTTCTTAGCTTCAAACTCCCATATCTCGCGAACGGATTGACCTAACCCAAAAATTCCTATTGCATTTGAAAGTAGAAACTCGCCCGATTACAACGGTACGTGTATTTTTTCCCTAGGCCATACTGGTTAAGCGTTTGGAGCAGCAGAATTGCGAAAAATTTGTTCTCTTCTCAACCATTTCTTAGCTTCAAACTCCCATATCTCGCGAACGGATTCACCAAACCCAAAAATTCCTATTGTAACTGAAAGTAGAAACTCGCCCGATTACAACGGTACGTGTATTTTTTCCCTAGGCCATTCTGGTTAAGCGTTTGGAGCAGCAGAATTGCGAAAAATTTGTTGTCTTGTCAACCATTTCTTTGCTTCAAAGTCCCATATCTCGGGAACGGATTGACCTAACCCAAAAATTCCTGTTGCATCTGAAAGTAGAAACTCGCCCGATTACAACGGTATGTGTGTTTTTTCCCTGGGCCATTCTGGTTAAGCGTTTGGAGCAGCAGAAGTGCGAAAAATTTGTTGTCTTCGCAACCATTTCTTAGCCTCAAGCTACCATATCTCGCGAACGGATTGACCTAGCCCAAAAATTCCTGTTGCATCTGAAAGTAGAAACTCGCCCGATTACAACGGTATGTGTATTTTTTCCCTAGGCCATTCTGGTTAAGCGTTTGGAGCAGCAGAAGTGCGAAAAATTTGTTGTCTTGTCAACCATTTCTTAGCTTCAAAGTCCCATATCTCGCGAACGGATTGACCTAACCCAAAAATTCCTATTGTAACTGAAAG